>NC_142524.1:27478857-27598857 GCF_964205215.1 Stylophora pistillata
ACTCTATAATTAGCTTGAAATGAACATCGAATTCTGCACGCTTACATGGCGTTTGGGTGGCATCACGTTTTATTTAACTACCAGGACGAGACTTAATTTCCAACGGCCAAAATTTCCAGGTGTATAGTTTGATAAATGAGCTCTCGTCTGATATGGTTTTAAAGTCGAAATTTTAGGTACCAGGTGTCGTTTGAACCGGTCAAAGTTAGCCTCCATTTTGTCTCCCAAAAGGATGTGCAAAATACACCTTTATAAAAACGGCGATAAAACCCATACCAAAGAGAATTACGAGAAACTTTTTATGTGCTTTTATTGTGCAGTTATATTGCAATTACTGTGCAACGTTTGATGGTGAATGGACTTGTTTAGCGCTACCAACATCTTTCTAAAGTTGCGTGACGATTTGACCGTTTAGGCAAGGCGAAAACGGCTATTTTCGCGAATTTTCAAACTTTTTTAAATTTCAGCCGGAAAAAAAAGCGCTGAAACTTTAAAATATTTTTTTCAAAGCTAGTTCGCAGAAAGGGATGTTTTGGTAATATAAAAAAAAATTCGAGTTTTCGTCACTGATTTTCGATTCTCGAAATATTCTGGCGGCTTCTCTTAAGCTCTCTATTATCCTCGATCTGCCCATTCAGCGCTTCACAAGCGGAATACTCAGCCTATACCTACTCGACTCAAAACAACCGTGCCGCCGCAACAGTTAAGCTCGAAAAACTTTAAATCAACTCCACAAAAGGACGAGAAAACGAAAGGCAAAGCAATGCATACATCACACACTGCTTAAACTCAAGAAGACAGGATACAGGTAATATTATGCAAAAACTTTCGTGACTGACTGCGAAAACTAAAAAACCACGTGACCAAAGAAAACAATGAAATACATTGAAATAATTACTATTGGCGGGAAAAGACACGACACGGTGCATGATGACTGTACTGCGATCTTTTTGACGTGGAGGCATATTTGGGCCATTTTTATTAAAGAAAATCATCGTTCGGCGTTAGAAATTAAAGCCGAAATCCTTAGATTCCTACACTAGGGAATATTGGATGACTTGAGCGTTCAAACAGGCATCACAAGGTGTGCGTGAATGTCTGCGTGACTTTCAAAGAGCGTGTGACATCGGATCAGCTGAAAGGGGATAGGCCGCTGAAACTTGTCTCTGAGGGCGCAAGGACGCGGCTGACAGGAAACGAAAATAAATAAAATGCGATCGAGTGCTTTGTCAGCGATGAGTGCTTGCGTGAACCAGAGGAACAACAGGATTGATAAATTACCTCTGCCGCCCGGTTAGCCGTTGAAATGGTTTCTTTTTGTGGTCAAATTTTGTCTTACAAGCAAGACAGCCTCTGGTCGTGGTTTGTTTGTATTTG
The DNA here is from genome assembly GCF_964205215.1 of Stylophora pistillata. Taxonomy (NCBI): domain Eukaryota; kingdom Metazoa; phylum Cnidaria; class Anthozoa; order Scleractinia; family Pocilloporidae; genus Stylophora; species Stylophora pistillata. The sequence continues at coordinate 27,480,235 of NC_142524.1, forward strand.
CACGACATTATGCATGGTCCTGACGATTGGATTTACCTACGCTCTCGGCGTATTGCTTCCTGTGTTCATGGATTCTTTCGATGAAAGTCGCGAAAGAACGGGTTAGTTTTGTTTGAGTCGTAGAAATCGGTTTGTTGTTTCTGTGAACAGTACTGATATGTATTCTAAGCAAAGTTCAGAGTGCAGTTTTCCCTAGATTAATTTAAATGATTTCTGCCAGGTTTAGAAGGAAAGAAGAGATAATTGTACAATTATGTAAAATACATATTTTGTTGTTTCATTCGCACCCATTCGAGTTGTTCTCCCGTGGCTATCGATTTGAATGCGAAGCGATTCCAGGCTTGTGACCTTTGTGGTTTCTGACCGGTTTGTTTGAGAAAAATGAGGAACGCAACAGCAAGATGTGAGTTATACGGCGGGGAGAAGGTACAATCGATAAAATCCGATCCGTACAAAGCAATCGGTGGTAGCCACGCTCTAATTCTCTCCATTTTCTTCTTTGCATTGAGGATCATCACATCAAAAATACCAGCTTTCTTTACGCGATAATTTCCTCCATTGTATTTCCTGTTCGACTTGAATTTCAGCCTCGCTTTCCGTTATTAGTGTATTCTTGTCAGCAATGTAACGCCATGCATTGATTTTTGCATGAAATTTTCTTCCCTCCTGTTCTGTTGTTTCCGGCTCAAAGAATATATAGTCCTGATCCCGTTTACGCACGAATCTAAGAAAAAATCGCGTATCGCATGTAATTTAAACTGAATTTCATGCGTAATGAATTTAAAAGAGAAAACTTATGCCAATATCTTCTTACCACAAGTTTCCCTTATGTACAATTCACGCGTCACGTTCTAATTTCGGACTTAACCCATTGACACCTGAACCGCCCGTAACCGCCCGAACTTCGCGATCGCCTCGCGCGAGAACGCTTTCCCCCCTACCTCCCATACTAAGTGGAGTTTTGTCCCCAAACTTCCTCTATAGTTTGGAGATCAATAAGCCAATCAGAATCCGTTGTTTGCGCAGATATTTTTTCTACTTTAGGGGGTACTAGAGGGGCATTACTCTATGCGTCTTCACTAAATGATCAAATTTGAAAATATGGCGTCCACGCGGCCGACCCTCAAAATTTTCAGGTCGGATTTTTCGTTCATTTGCGATCGAGTTAGACCTTGTGGAATTCAGAATGTAAAGTAACAATGCTATAGAATACTCTACTTGGAAAAGAATGGATATCCAGGTCTTAAAAGTGACAGAATAAGCTCTCAAGTCAACGACATTACGATTCTCTAAGGCGATGCGAATTATGGACGTAAAGTGAAAACCGAACTTTCGGACTTCAAGCAGGGCCTGGCGACAATTTGACGATTCGATGGCCCGGTAAATATTATGTTTGAGTAACAATGTGTTCAAAAAGTATAGTTTAATAGAAGATTTTGCCTCAAATCGAAGTTTTTTCAGAATTTTCACCATAACGCTGCGCAATTTCTGGCCACGAAGGCAAGTAAACAACGATCGAAGCATGATGAATTTTACCGCGTGGGCTTTTTACACGTAAGAAATTCGTACGTTTTTCGCTTATTACAGTAAATCAAAAACTGTTTTGAATAAATCTGACGTCCCGAAATATTTCTTGGCCATTTTAGTCTTGCTTCCTATTGATAGATTCCATGAAACTTGAGATCTCTTCACTCACGGACAAATTTGCATATTCCCTTTTGAAATATGATCCACATGCCTATTTTCACACATGCGAAAATATTTAGCGATTTTTATCTTTCATCTTGATTTTTGAGTTAAAACGTAATATGCACCTATCGCTTTTTTCGCCGGAAATAAGTTCTTTAATTAGTCCTCTTTCACTGGAGCTTGTTTTTTGGAAAAGCTGATTTTTAAAAATTTACTGCGCATTGTGTTTGCCTTCTTGGTTTCTCCAAAATTTTGACTTTTCGTCGGCACGTGTTACACGTAAGTGTCAATGTGTATCACAAAGGGTTTACAAGCGACGCGCGAGTCACGCGTCAAGTAGAAATCCTTTGCCATCCTTAGGATGGGAGGAATTACAGTGAAACTTCGATTTAACGAACCTCTATATCACGAATTCCTTGGTTTTAACGAATGATACTTCAGTTTCAGCCCGGCTAAAGTTACAGTAAAATGTATGCCACAGAACCTCGATATCACGAACCCTCGATATCACGAACCCTCGATATAACGAACTAAGTTCCCCAGTCCCTTGGCATTTCGTTAAATCGAAGTTCCGCTGTATCAATATGTTGGGCGGCATTAAGCTATAATCCAATGGAAAAAGCAGGAAAATAATTTATGTATCATCCTGGTCATTTTCATGACGTGTAAAACACATGGACAGAAAGAACGTTACCTCATTTCTTCTCGAAGCCCTCGATCACAGATTTCCGGTTGTTTCTTCTTACACCAGGGTGGCCAGAGTGCCAAGAGACATAGAACACCTATGCAAATTATATGCTTTCTACCCTCATTTGCACGCGAGAATGCCGTTTGCTTTCCTGAGAATTTGAATTTGACCTCAACGTCGTATACCAAGATACTCGGGTGGCATGGGACTAAGGTGGAATTAAGAAGTGGAACCTGTAAAAGTTGGCTGACCTCTTCATTTTTATTATTTTTGTCGTTGTCATTATCAATATTATTTTCATTATTTTTACTGTTATCATAAGCATCATTGTTTTCGTATTTTATTCTTCTTTTGATTCTTACAGCTTGGGTGAGCTCTATCACCATGGCAATAATTCTATTCTTTGGACCTGTGACTGGCGCGGTCGTAAACCGTTTTGGATGCCGTGTGGTCAGGATCACAGGTTGCCTGTCCTGTGCTGCCGGTCTCGGGCTGGGTACCCTGGCTCCAAACATCCTGGTTCTCTTTGTAGCCTTTTGCACACTCTTCGGCTTTGGTACGTCATTTATTTACCTTTCCTCGTCAGTGATAATGACCCACTACTTTACTAAGAGGAGATCCTTGGCTCTTGGAATTGTGACTGCCGGTCAAGGTCTGGGAACCATGATATGTGGTCCTGTTTTACAAGTGACCACTGCCATGTTCAACTGGAGAAAGGCTTTCCTCATATTTGCGGGTATTTTGGCTCTCTCGTCCTTAACAGGCTCCTTTCTGAAACACGATAGTTCCAGATCCACAGGTTCGTCGACCCAACGCGAGAAAAACTCAAAGAAGTTTTGTTGGAATGTAGCTGTTTGTAAGAACAAAAGATTTCTGGTTTTGTTGGTTATGTGTACATTTACCAACTTTGTGCGGATGACTCCTTACGTGCACTTGGTGAGCTTCTGTAATTTTTTCCATCGGCTACCGCACATGGATTTACGTCATATTACACAGCATGAAAGCTTATATTTTCTTGACTTAACCGGAGGAAATCTAAAAGAAACTGTTCTCTAGAGTATTATTACACACCCTGAAATGAGTAAAAAAAATATACAAGCAAGAGAAGATTCTCTTGACAAGCTAAAGAGGTCTGTTCGCCGAGTCCAGAAGGCAAACGCTTTTAGCCTTCCACTTGCAAGACGCTAAAATGTGTGGAAGGTGTGATGTGTTGCAGTATATTTTTCTGATAATTTCACTTAACTCATTATTCTTCAGATAAAACACTGCGACGATCTTGGCATTCCGGCGGATAAGAGTTCCACACTTTTCACTTTTATCGGAATATTTTCCGCCATTGGTCGTTTGTGCGCTGGCTGGCTTTGCGACATCAAATATGTCAACTCACGTCTCCTTTACCAAGCAAGCGTGTTATTGACTGGCGTCTCGATCATGCTTCTGACAGTACCAAAGACTTACACCCCACTGGCTGTAATAGTCATAATATTTAGCCTAGCGGACGGGCTGGTGGTGTCAACATATATTATCGAGCTGTTCAAGTCTGTAGAGGAGTCGGAAAGAGCACTTTGCCTTGGGTTTTCCATGATGGCAGGTGGGGTTCTAGTCTTCGGCGGCCCGCCTTTAACTGGTAAGATACCAAGTCCTCTTGATCCTTTTCTTTCCACCCTTCAAATCCCCGAGGCTATTTTTTAAATTCTCCTTTCTAACCCCCTTAAATTTCCTCGCAAATTAATATTAGTTCAGACCAGTTGTTTTTTTGTGTCAAGATCGATAGCACCCTCCAAGTGTTAGGTTTATGAAATCAAATTAAATTAAAAACTAAATCAATTAGATTTATGCTATGGCGTTTCCACTTTGGGGCTGTTCGTCCTCTCGTAGAATTGGAATTTTGAGTGTTCGTTTATTGTTAAAATTAAACCAGAAAATCCTGAGGAAACTTCGTAGGCACGGTATCAAGCAAGGAACTCCACCCCACAGCTAACGCCAATTTTGGGCATCGAACTCGGATCACCGCGGTGGAGGGCCAGCGCTCTGACCATATTCATTACCTGTTTGCTGAAGGATGTACTGAAGTTGCGGAGAGAACTTGCATGTTAATCAGCTCTAAGAATTGAAAATTCAAAGCTTTTAAGCCTTTATAAGAGCTTCCATGAGGGAGACAATTGTACAGAAAATTTTGAGTCCCATTAACCGGACACTAAGAACTTTCCCTCAAGAGCAGAGGGGTGTTTCATTCTGGAATCCACGATCTATCACCATACTTTGATAAAAGCAGTTAAGGTTCACTTTTGTCATCGAATAGGCTTGCTGTTAAAGGGGAAATGAAGCCTAAAATTGGTATATTGTTTGCATTCACTTCTGTTAGCTTTAGAGGAGTAAGATAGTGTCGATATTCATTTTCGTTCACTTCTTGCTTTTTACGAGAAAATTCGATTTGAAGTTGCCTTTTTCCTGCTTTTGGGGCTGTAAGACCGTCGGCTCAAAATGGGTCAGCAGCGGTCGTTTCTGACGTCAGTGGTGGGGAATCAACTCAAGAAAAACAACTGTTACTATTTCATTTTCGTAGTTAATCCCCATTACAAGTCACGCAACTTCGATAACTCCATAACCAAACCAAATTTCTGTAGGAAGAGTACGGGTTTATTATCTTTCTTCCCCACCAGTGACGTAAGAGCGAGCTAAAATGACCGCTGACATCGCTTTTCTGAGCCGCCGTACTACGAGGCCAAAATACCACTTTAAACTATTTTTCCGAAGCGAAGTTGGGCCCAAAGACTGAAAAAAACCCTCGAACATTGCTATTTGAAGTATAAGCTGCAATTTAAAAATGGTTCATTTGTAGGCTTCAGTTCCCCTTTAAGTAGTTTTCTCATTCATCCTAAATTCAGGTCTTATGGCAGACAGGCTTGGAAACTACATAGTTGCATTTCTCGTAATGGGAGGTGTTGGTGTTGTCAGCTCCCCCATCCCTTTTCTAATTCCGTGTTTAGAGCCGCAAAATAACGGAAAAGATCCCGTAGAATATCTTGAAGAGTTGATGGACAGTGATATACATGTTTCTCCACCAAACGACGTATCTACAAATGGTGATATTCCCACAACAATTTGTCCCAAAGAGTTGGTACAGACATTGAACCCAGTAAGGACATCCACGGTACGCGCCGCGTCCAAGAGGCCTGTATCGTTTATTTGGGCCATGGAAAGTCCTTGTACTTTTTAACGAAGTCTTCAAATTCGACTACACTAAGAGTATAGGGCGCTTTTCGATTGAGAGTCGTTAAACCGAAAGCAATTTAATTACAGCGGCATATTCACATAAACAAATGATATAAGTTATGCAGAAAGACAAATTAAGGTAACTTACCATATGATCCGTCCGGCCCAGCCGTTCACGCAATTCCATGGAAATCCATAGTGAAAATTTGTGCACTTTGTTGAGAAAAAAAATTCGCTATTGTTGCAAAAAATGAGAGACAGTAGTGAATAGCAAAGAGAAAATAAGTCACGTTTCTCGCTGAATTGAGTCTCTTCTTCTGACTAGCAAAAAATAAAGGAAAAGTTTTCTCGTAGAATCTTTTTTTGTGGTTTTCCCGAGTACACAAGACTGTGGTGTCCTAGACACCTGCGCGTTTTAAAAAAGTGTTGGTTACATAGCTGTGAAAATATAAATTAGGAAAAAAAAATTTTAAAGCTGCTTTTTTTGTCAGTTACAATGGAATTTTTATCACATGAAGAAATAATGGAACAGAAACAAAGGAACAGAAACAAAAATTAATATAACTTTTATTTTCGCTGAAGAATCACAGTGTAAACATTTGAGAGAGTTTTTTAATTGTAGATATTAAAAAAAAATGAAAAAAAAAACCTTTAACCATCCTGTTGTTTCTTTTATTTATTTGTGAAAATAGTATGTTTTCCGTGTCAAGTATGTTAAAGTCAGGTCGGTTTCTTATGTTTATTACCTGCGCGAAATAAGTTTTGTTTACGTGGCATCCATTTTTGATACTCGACCACAGAATCTCAGGCCTGGAACCAAAAATGCGGGGTCTGGGAGACATACGACTGATTGAAAGAATATTTCCATCAGGCACATATGTACTCGTGTTTCTTTTGCTTGACTCCACTAACTTGTCCTTGGCAACAAGTGACATATGTTCACGCACTCATGCGCAAGGTATTTACAATGAATGAGCATTAGGACGGGTACGAATCGACCCGCGGTTCGGATACGAACTGACTCAACCTGGTTACGAAACGACTGTATACCCAACCACCCCCGCCCCTTTTACACGAGAAGATCGCAATATATTGTCGCTATATCCCCATGTACCTATTTGAATATCAGTGGTAGTCTACTAGTCCTAAACGAAAAGAAACCAAAGCTTGTTAAAAGAAGATTTCACAAGCTCCCCTCGACTCTTGGGGCGCCGGAGTCAATTTTAAAGTAGCTTAGTAGCTTATTCGAGGAACGAGACTATAACAACAAAATGATTATTCGCTCGCACCAAGTGTTACTTATTTACTCTGAATACAACTGTCATCATTCCATAGTACGTAGGAGCCCAACGGCCTAAGAAGTGCGATACGATGTTACCTCCTTCGTTACTTTCCTTTTCCAAAATACTGTGGAGAATTGGAATGCTCCTCCTGCCACAAGCCTTGGCTACTGGATTGTCTTCAAGAATTCTGTCCAGCCACGGTGAACATTGACTAGCCACCCACGGGTGAACCTCATCCAAGTGATCTGAGACGAAATGTTTTGACAAAGTTATCAAAAAGAACATGCATTCAAAAGAGAGGTTTTTCACAGAGCGGTACTATTGACCGCAAAGGTCTGGATCCAATTGTTCACAGGGCGGATAACGTAATCCAATAGATAAATCGTTATCCAGCGGATAAGTGTTGAAGAATCCTAGTGTGTTAACCACCGGATGAATATTTCTCCAGTGTTTAGCGTTATCCACCCTATGAACAACCGGAACATGGTGTTTACGCTCTTGTTTTGATTCATAATACTGATCCGCCAGATTATAACGTCCCCAGTCCCCAGTCGTCTCCTACTTTTAAAACGTGGCCACAGGGTCGCGAGAGACTGGCACAATCGCAACAAAGGGGACGATAAGAAGGAAGAAGAGAGAGCGGAGAGTCTCTCCTCCTCTTTTTCTTCCTATCTCGTCCCACGCGCACCTCTCGCGCGCTTTCCTCGACTGGGGACAAGTCAGGCTTCAAGAACAGGCGTTAAGTTTTTGCGTATCTCACCCCGTACCCTAGATTGACGATCGAGTTAATAGACTTATAGCAATGCAATGAGAAAAGCTCAGGGAAGTCCAATAACCTTCAACTTGAAAGGGAATAGCACTCCAGAAGAGTTTGCATTGTACTTTTCTGAAAATCTTTCAGCCTTTTTTTATTTGCAGTGATTGAGCTGTCTTAAAATACTTATCTTGACACTCTCAGGATAAAATCTCACACACCTGAAACATACAAGGTTTCCAGGTATAAATTTTGGTACAAATATTTGCTAATACTATTTTCTCGAAGTACAGTCTTCGTAATGGGTAACATGTTGTCAAGATTCCCCACCCAAAGGCTTCAATGTTGGACTTAAATTCTACACTTTTCATTGTAAGAGTACAGTAGCCCTAAAGTTACAATGACCAGAGCTGTCAAGAGCCGCAAGTAGTTTTACTGATTGCTGCTCATGGATCTTTGCTCAATCTCTCTATTTATTACCTGTCCCCTCCAACACATCATCACTATATGGTATTCCCCTAGCCCACATCTCCCACATCCTATCAAATTCTGCTGCAATTTCTGTAGGTTTCAAGTTGGATCTAGGGTCTAAAGATGAAATTTGCAAAAACAGTTACAAAAAATTTTAGTGTTGTAACATGGCAAGTCATTCAATTCCCATTTGCAAAATTCCAAATCTGCTGTCACCAGTCCCCCTACAATTGGTATGTTAAAGGACGACCAGAGAGTTTATATGCCAGGGATGTTCTTTAAGTGCAGATATTCTTAGGACAGTACATATAAGTACAAATTCCAACCCCAACTGAGGCAGTTTAGGAGACCATGGGCTCCTAGTCTTTGTCATTAATAATATTAGCTTTTTTATCCATGTTGTGAATGAATGGAACAGTCTTCCAAATAATATAAAGGATTCTGCTAGTATTTCTAGCCTTAAACATAAAGTTACTTCATTCCTTGGTAATACTTAGAATTTTTAGATTTGATTCAATGTAATACTTAGATATCAAACTCTATACTATGATAACTGTTTTTTAATATTATATCTTACTGGGGAGCATCCCTCGTGTGGTGTCTAGGACGCTTTTGGATGCTGCCTCTCCATCATCATTATTTATTTATTTTGTTTATGTCTGTGTATTTATTTATGCATCTATTTAGTAATTTAAGTTAATCTAGATTTGGAGAAACTGTAATAAATAAAAAATAAATTTGTTTGCTAATAAAAGAGTTATCAGATTAAATTTACAAAATAAAAATCAGTAAGTTCTTTGACTTGCATATGTTAGCTCAATTGATATATCTTACTAGACGTTTTGTTGTGTAGTATCGCTGAGTATTTTTACGAGTTGTGCCGTATTTTGACAAGGCCATAGGGCGAGTCAAAATACAATTAACAAGTAAATATACTCAGCGATACTACACAACAAAATGTCTAATAAGTTATTTATTATCCAACATGCCAAACTGTTATTTCAGTGCAGGTGAATTTCGCGGATGTTCATTTACGGGGAGTGCGCGACAGAAGTATGTGAAGTGGAACGGAATTGGTGCATTGTTGTGTTGCCGTTTCTATTTTCTTCATTAAATGAAGAAATTTTCTGGTCGTCAAGCTGTTATTCTTCGTTCGACTCATCTAATGAACTTGGACCAATATTTGCCAGCCATTCTGACTCTTTGTCGTCGGAAATATGATTCATATTGTCCGCCATTTTTTTTTTTCGTAACTACAATCCAATTATTCGCTTGCGCGATGCGAGAAAACCTGTTTAACCGGTGCTCTACAATAGACGAGTTCAAATACCGCGTGATGTTTGTACTCGTCTATGGCGTTATTTGTACTCGTCTAGGTGAAGTTGGGTAATAATGCTAGATATTTTCCTCATGAAAATATTTGACACCATCAAAGGGGTAGGAAGGATTTTTCAGTAATGGGACAAATTTACCATAGGAAACCCCCTCAATTTTTGGGCATCAATGGAGCCTGAGGTGTATAACTGTTTGGTGTAATTGCTCTGGTGCTTTCGACTTCTGATGTAGATCTGTTTTGTTGTTAAAACCATTCTGTTACAATTGTTTTGATTAATCATATTGAAAGAAGCAGCCAGTTTTGATCGTAGGAAGGGCACTGAATTTCAAAATGGCTACCTCACATTTTCTCAATATGACACTGTAAGTGATAAACACTGTAGAGGAAAATTCAAATCTGAAGAGCACAGAAGATGCCACTAAGTTTGTGTAACACTTTTCAATACAAAGATATGAAGCATTTGCTGATTTATTTAAATAAACCTAGTAAATTCTAGTGATATCACCTGGTGCAAGGTGATTATTGCTAGACGGATATAATGCAATCCTTGACCAATCTGAGAGTGTGTGAATCTCTACAATAATTACCAGTATATTAAAATGGCTTATCACCTTTCCGAAACAAAAAGGGGATCAAATGCAACCTTGCACTGGAACCTCCTTAGCTATGCTGCTGTAGAGTTCTGTCGGTCACGCAACATTATAACTTCGAATAAGGTCGTCAGCTTGCGTGACAAAAAGAATACATAATCACGAAATGATTACTACATAAATACCTGGCAAATACAGTGGAATATTGCAAGTTGCCTCGTGCGTGTGAGCTAGATCTCCGCTCATTATTACAGCTACCCGCTGATCAAGACCTGAAACAAAGTCGTGGAGAGCCTTCCCAATCACATCTAAACTTTCTGTATTTCTCGCAGTAGCCGCAATCATGTATTTCACCTTATCCGAGTCAGTCTTCCTGTCAATAAACCATAAAGGCACAACCTCACCCCACCTTATCGGTGCCTCCATCATGGAAAACGTTATGATGCCATCTGCTTTAATCCCTCTCCGCTGAACAAACTCGAGCAAATGAGCAGAGAGTTGAGAATCTAACGGAACATTCAGCTCTATATCTCGCCACTCGTCATTCCACAGAGCATTTCCCTGTGCAGCGGTGGCCATATAGATACCAAGCGAGCCAGATGACAAGGATAATCCATGCGGAGTTACAAGCAGAACGACTTCAGGGTTCATCTTCGCCAGCAAGTCGGCTGCCTGCTCGCAAGAAGAGTACAAAGCAGAGCATTGTTTGATGAGCTCTGCCGGCATTGTGGAATTCCTTTTACGGCATGCGGCGCTTTCTGAGTTAGGAGCACCATCAAATATCATTGTTCCATGAGGCAGAACTGCTGCTCCAACGAAAACCATGCTTAGAGCTTTAACCAAGGAAAGTGTACCCCTCTGAAACTTTCCGCTACCTACAGTATTGATGTTGTGTATGACACACGAGTTATCCCACCTTAGAATTTGCTGCACATTTGTAAAAGGAAAAAAAATCAATCAAGTAAGCCGTAGCCTTTTCTAGGCGTTCGGTAAGTGAAACAAAGCGCGATAGCAAATTTAATAGCGGCTAAGCGAAAAAGTGAGGGAGACTTGGGTGGGGCAATGAACACGACTCGACCCAAGCCTCTCTCTCTTTTTCACTCCTCTGCTGTTATCGTGCTGATTGCTTTTTCGCTCCATTCTTCTGATTGAACTCCTTGTACAAATATTAAAAGTAGACATTTAAAGCATGCAACCAATGCAAGCAGAGACCCAAGGGATGAAGGAACTTGAAATTACAAGGTTTCACGGACAACCCAACCTCACAACAGCGAGTGTAAGCTACTCCTTGGCAATCGAAACTGATCAAAATTTCCTCAGGGTTTAAAGAAAAATGAGATGATAAAAGGAAGCACAATGGGGGATTACACTCGCAGTAACTAGGTCACCACACCACAGAGGAAGACAGGGCCTTGGTTTTAAGAAGAGTTGTCGGACCCTTGATAATTAATCTTTTTACCCTCAACTGTATCGATATAAGATATCCTTGCTGAATGAAACATGACTTGTAATTACCGGTAATACAGACTCTCTAATGAACTCTCTCGCGAAAACCGGGTGTAAGTACTCCAGGACTGAACAGTCTGCCTCTGTTGCTCAAAGCAGTTGCACACATCGCGTATTTTGCTCGTACTCGCGCACTTTTCGTGCGAGGTTTCTGCTCTTGGAAGTAACATGCTGACATAGTCTATTGGTTGATCTGAAGCCTCCCGGTTAGCTCAATTGGTAGAGCGCCGGACTATTGTGCGGGAGGTCGTGAGTTCAAATCTCAGGGTCTTTAATTAACTGAAAAGAAAGTGCTGCCTTTGTAATAATATCTGCAAATGGTTAGACTTTCTAGTCTTCTCGAATAGGGACGATAAATGGAGGTCCCGTCTCCTGCAGGGTTGGGGTAGGAGACGTTAATTTCCCACACACGAGATTACTGTGTGATGGATGTCCTCCCTGGGGTGGGATGAGTGGGTAAAAGAGAGGTTAGGTGTCAATTGGAACGAAAGTTCTGTTCCTTTCTCCTGCCAATCCTGTGGCGAATGAATTAATCTTAACTTAAACTGAAGCAAAGCAGACGCGTTCGCAACTAAGTCATCAGCATCATTCTCCAGCGTTTGAGGACGCACTTTTGTCTTAATTTCATTTGCTATGGTTTGGTTATGATTTCTTGTGACAATCGATGAGGATACGTCCTTACCTATAGGAAGGAAAACCTGGATAATTTATGGCCTCAAGTTAGCTAGACTTCGTGCAGTCCCTCCTTTACGGGGAAGTCCGTTGCGCAAAACTAAGAAAAAAAAAGCGACAGAAAATTGACGAGAAATTTGACTTCACAAGACCCCAGCCGAAGAACCACATCATCAAAATTGTTCAAAACCGTTATTTTATTGCTATTGCAGCATAAATTAAATACTCCTATTATATATAATTTGTTTGCACTAATCAAGGGCATAAAAAATGGACAGTAACAAGCGAGAAAGTTGGGAGAAAAGCTTAGAAAGCACGAGTATGGGTAAAACTTGAAAATATTTTCCTAGAAGAAAACTCAAGCTCATCGACATTTTAAGCGGACAACACACGGAAACAGTTTGAAGGTCTCGTGGAATAACTTTATTCCATCACTGAAGCCTGGAGATCAGTTTTCAGTTACGAGGGTGAGAGAAAGAGGAAAAACAAAAACAACATAACAAAAGCTATGTGAGAATGTACGTCATCAAGTTTCTGAAGTTACAAGAGAATGAGGAGTCTGTCAAGTGTACAACAAAAATAAATAAAAACAAATAGGATCTTGATCATAGTCTATGTTTGTTTACTGAAGGTCTTCTAAAGGCTTTGTTCCGTCATCAAAATAAATTGCTCATTGGTGCACATCCAAAGAAGAGAAAAGAAGATTTCTTGTGTTCTACGACGATGATGAAATAAAAATGATTTGTAATCTGTCACCCATTTTAAAATAGCAAGATTTCACTGGAATGTGGGCCAGATAAGGAGTTTCACTCGGTTTTCCAATAGCGAGGAGTGAATTCCTCTCTTGTCCCTGAATTCTTAACCAGGTAAACTGTCTCAAGTTCACAAAAGGATAGCACAAAATGTCGATGAGCCCAATGGTTTGGATGAGAAAGTAATAAGAGAGTATCATACAAATTCAACACCACAGCAAGCATCCCGCGTCAAAATTTATACAAAAGTTTTCCTATTGTGTTACACAGCCGTGCTTCCACTACCTGAAAAATAAAGGCAAGAGCAAAGAACTGACATGATATTGGTAAGTGCAACTAAAACAATTAAACTAATTTAGCTATCATGTTCGATGTATGTCGATACTCTTTTCTTTCCAAACCCCGACGAGTATCTGTTCATAGAATTCTTAATGGTAGCCATACGGTGCAAAGCCACCTTGCTATACAAATGCATCTGAATTTTTGGAACAGGCTATACCAATACAACTTCGACAGCGTTCTTTTCTTCCCAAACCCCGACAAGGGCCTGTTCATAGAATTCTTAGTGGTAGCCATACGGTGCACAGCTACCCTCCTAATATCTTCACAAACCAAGCTTGATACACGCCTGTATGAAGGTCTCAAAGTGGTCAACCGTTAGCTGAAAACGGCCCCTAAATTTTGTCGTTAGGCGAAAAAATTTGCAAATTTTAACCCTCAGTCGTAAAAAAGGTTAATCGTAACACTTTTTTTAATCGAAAAGGAAGAAAGTTAACCGTTAGCCGCAAATTGACCACAATTTTAACCGTTGGCCCAAAAGGCCATCACTCCATTGAGACCCTCTTACCTGTACCTCTCAGAAAGAAGGAGGAACCTGGGAACGAAGTTGACTTGGTTTTTTTACGTAACCGAGCTTGCTAACCGACCACGCAATACAACATGGAAAATGACAGTTGCCAACACGAAGACGCATTTTACAGATTTGACATCACCTACCAGATTTGGAATTTCTAGTAATGGGCCCCCATAACCGTACGGTTCCGTCGTCACTGGCTGAAGCTAACATAGAGATATCCCTGGGGTTCCAACTGACACAATTTACTGTTCGCGTGTGTCCACTTAGCACTGCAACTGGTTTTTCACGCTTGAAATGCCAAATGTACACCTTGTGATCTGTAACAAACATAAGGTATGTGTTACTAAATATTTGCGGCAATGTCCTCAAGGCTTCAGCGATCAAGTAAGAGGCAAGACAAAGTTTAAAATGGGCCATGTTCTTTTTGAGTGCCAAACGCCAGCATAAAGTTTAAGCAACAATTGAGAGCCCCCAAAACCTCTTGGAACTTTCCCTCATCGGCGCCAATCCCAAGAAAACCAAGTCACCAACATGTAATGGGTGTACCAAGAAAACTGGCCCTCACTCATGTTAATCTCTTGATAGAAACGAAATTCTATTCGCGAATTTCTCCAAGACATCTAAGCCAAGGAAGACGAAACACTAGAGAGTAAAAGCAAGCTTCGTGGGTTGTGCACACTTTTACTCTACTGTTCGCCAAGGTATTCTGATCCAAAAACACAATTTTTAAAAATAAAATTCAGCAAAGGCCGTCCATATCCCTTTCGACACTCACTGAAAATTGCCCGGTTGCCATTCTGCTTACGACTAGCCATCTCGTATCGCATCCTTACTGCAAGTTTTGACAGTGATTACTAGCTGACAATTAACTGTTTACCATCACGGTTAGTTAACCCGGCTTACCTTCGCTGCCACTGGCGAGAAAGTCCTGATTCGCACCCCCGAAGCACGAGTATATAGTAAACCTTGCTTGCTTCACACCTTGGTATTTTCTGACTAAAACTCGATCTCTAATATCCCATAAATGAAGTCCCTAAAAAAGGGAGAAATAAAACATGGATTTGCGAACAATCCGCTTGAAAATTTTGAGGTAAATTTTGAAAACGCCCAAACCATGACATTCTTCCCTGAATAAGGCACAAGGCGGACATCCGTACCTGTGAAGCTACGTTTAAAAGAGCCCGTCGATCATCATCAGATACAGAAAATGACATAATTGGACGGTCTTCTTGTACTCTGCAAACAATAAAACACACAATTAAACAAAATCGACAGAAAGGGATGTAATTAAAACACAGTGAATGGAATAAATGGTTTAAGTGCGACTGTCTCTCATGAGGGTTTTAAGTGTGAAGACACCTTCGAGTGTCTCTCATGATCACTGTTAGGAAATTGAAGTGCATGCCACCATAGTTAACTATGACGCCACAAGCAAAGAGTGGTTCTCTCGTTTGGTGCTGATAACAAATATTTAATACCATACAAGCAACAAATGAACCAAATTTGAGCTGTGTATGATACAGGCATACTGTAAGTGCCGAATTGATCCTCAGAGGTCACAAGGAAATAACACGATTAGAGCCCACCCTGGATGAAATTCGGACTTCAATACCCCCCCCCCCCCCCCAACCTGTGCCTCCCAAACACTACTTGGGAAATATCACAAAATGAACCAGAAACTACCATGTTGTAAGCTAGGCAGGGCTCGACACTAACGGTAGCCAACTTGCCACAGACTAGTAGAAATTCAGTTTTGGCTTGTGGTTTTGCCAGTAAACAAACTGAAATTGTCGTGACGTCTAAGTTGTCACTTGCAACTTGGCTAGTAATTTGAAAAGTTTGTATCGAGCCCTGCAAGGTTTTTTTTTTGTTTTGTCGGAAACGTGTCCTCTTTGAAGGAGATACGAAGCCTGTTTTCTTTCTCAGGCTTAGCTTTTTGTAATTTCTGTTATTTTAGTTTACCTAGGGGCATGCAACTCGTCATCCGCCGCAGAACTTCAGATGTACTTACAAGTTATCCTCGTTTAAATTTTCAAAATTGTAAGTTCTAATTCTGTTGTGGGTATCGGAGGCCAGGACTATTTTTCCATCATTTAAACAGTGGAGTCCCATAACTCGAACACCTTCCCAAGATTCTAACACGTTTCCATCAAGGTCCTACAAAAAAAGACGAGGAATATTGATCCTGCGAGTTCTTAATCCTATGATTTTCATTTAAATTAAAAGCCCTATGTGTTTACCCATACAAACACCACGGCAAATAAAATGGAAATTGGAGTTTATTCTCTGTTGTTCAAACTTTTCACTCGATTTTTACGATATGTCTCTTTGACAAACACCACTTCAGATGGTATCTGTTTGAAATAGCTCATCTACTATGAGCAGGTACATGAAAGTTTTGCTAGCGAGCAGTAAATCTGTCATAGTTTCCACTGCATGAAGCAACTAGCTGTTTTGTTACCCCATCCAATCCAGATTATATTGGCCTTTCTTTTATTCTCTAGGGGGGGGAGGGAGACAGTTAAAGTAAAGTTGATATTCTTTCAAGTAAACTCAACACAGTAACCCCAGCCAGTGTTTAGCTTAACCTTATGATCCTGAACTCTATCCATTTGGCAGCCACAGAAGCCAGAAAATCATCAACACCTGCTTGAAGTAAGTCAAAGCTCACCACTAAAACTCCAACAACTAGAGCATGTTTCCACCGAGATTGCTTTGACACTGGGTTAAAAATTACCAAACAGTACGGCAAACGACTTACACATTGATAAAACTGTCCTCTTTTGCCACCAGTGTAAAATCTCTTTCCATCAGGGTTCCAGCTACAGCACGTGAGACTATCATCTGCAGCTTGGGTCATTCTACATTTCAGTTCTCCTGTCTGCAAGAGCCAGTCACAAATCATGAACAGATCTTATCACACATTTCAGTATTCGTTTATGTGTATATTTCTGCCAATACCTTTGGAGGGAGACCCCCTCCTTTTTTAAAACTACTTCTGCAGAACCAAAACATACACGTATAACCAGTCTTTCAATGAATGTGTACAATGTAATGGAGAACAATCTTCTTTGAACACTTCTTTGTAAGCAAATGTCTACACTTTCGCCTTTTGCATACTTTTGGTGCACTCTCCGACCTCTACTGCAGCCCTTCCTACTACTATTCGTGCAAGTTCCTACCCCTTTTCCTCACCTAATTCTCATCATATATAAGTCAAGTGGCAAGCACATCAATTTTTGCAAATAAAGCATTTGCCAACAAAGATGAATTGATAGCTTGTTAACCAATGCCACCAGCCTCACAACTGAAACTGTTGGTGACCAAACCATACCTCTGTATTCCAGATCCACACCTCAGAGCAGTCATCTGGACCACAAGCAATGAGATAGATATCATCGGGACTCCAAGCCAATTCTCCTACTCCAAAAGAAGGACCTTCAAATGCTCTAAGGTTTGTGGGCTCACCATTCTGAACAACAGAAAAAGAGAAGTACCATTTAATAATCATCAAAAGTCTTAACTAATATGTAAGTAGTAAAATCAATTAATTAAAAATTTAATTAGAATACTTATGATAAAATTGAACACAAAGTTGAAAAAGAAAAAAAATTTAAAAACAGTAACCTACAGGATGGTTAGTTTTTATTCTTTTCTTCTTTTCCTTTACAAAACAAATATTTGAGTATTTAATTAATTGGAACATTATAACAAAAGTTATGTTAGAAAATCAATGCAAATGAATATATAATATTATATGTCAATGAACTCTTTAGACCTACACCACATGTTTAAGGCATAACTAGGAATTGTTATCAACTACAGCATGTTCAAAACTAACACAATTTTGCTGACAATAAACAGTAGGCAAGTATCTAAGAGGGAGATCTTGTCTCTTTACCGATATATCCCAGATAATGACAGTGCCATCTTTTGATCCAGAAGCAAGTTTAGTTCCATCATGAGAAAACTTCAGAAACCAGACCTGAAGTGAAAAGATAAATCTAATATTCAAACTTTGAAAATCAACTTTCCACCAATTCATATTTCCACATGCTCTTTATTCCTTTAATCATAATGTAAAATGGTTTGTTGTAAAAACAGCTGTGTTTTCCGAAGATTCCCAGCCCTGAGAAAAGCTATGACTGCGCACATTTAAAATTAAAACAATTTTTTACATTATTTTGCCGAGGTAGAAAATCAGCTGTTGACACAACTCGACCTCACTATTAAAACTAGTAAAAATTAATTACCTCATCACTGTGTTCTGTTAAAATGTATTTTGTTTCACATGGAAGGACATTCCTATGAAGAAAAGGATAAGCAATGAAAACTGAGAAAGTAACAATAAAGTGAGAATTAATATAAGAACCAGATTCAAGAAATGCATCAGAAGACACAAAAATGACATTATTTCTCCATATTCAGTGCATTGCAGCAAATGGGCTTTGAATTTAACTGTTTCAAGTACAATGTCTGTCTTGTCTTTCTATACAATGTAACTTACTCCTTGAGCAGTTTCAAATAGCATTTGTTAAAATAAGTATATACCTCACAGGTGAATAGTGCTCTTTGCACCCACTGATTGGCTCATTTGAAGGTGAAGAGCATACTATTCACCATGGGCAACCAAAGAGACAAAATTACACGTCAAGAGTTTAAATTCCCACCATTTTTTGGTATACTCACAGAATAAACTAATTTTTGGTTAATTACCATGATTCACCTCCACATTGGTAAATAATTGTTAATCATATATTAACAGTATACATAGTACTACAAAAGCAAAGAATGATCTTTTCCACCAAAACCGTGGCTAGGACATGAATTTTTAGATTAATCTCTCTCTGTCTCATAGGTGGAGAGAGAATAATACTGGGAACATAACATAAAAGTTTCCATGGATTCTAAAAAATTATTTTTTCAAATCTTGAGTTTTGCTCTGAAAATGGAAAAACTGGAAAGGGTAGCCCACCAAGTGTCAGATTAACAAATAGATTTCATGTCGCCCTGCGTCTCTTCAGTCATAGATCACCGGAGACGTCAAAATTAGCAGTGACAATTATTATTATTATTTAATATTACTATTATTAAAATGTGATAAGAAAAAAAAATACAACACACAAGGCAAAACTGAGTTTGTTATCATTGTCATTTACTGAACAAACACACAGCAACGTGGAATCTATTTGTTTTTATAATGGATAACAAAATGTTGTTAATGTTGAGCTCGTCTACACATCTGCCTTCAACAGATCATGAGTAATTTATCATTCATCATTGGCGCAGGTGTTCCAAAAGCAAACAGTATCCATTTTAAGCTACCACAGCTGTTTATGGCATGCCAGTCTTTATGGGGTTGATTAGAAACTTGAAAATCTGGACAGAGAAATTAATCAGGTCGGCAAGGGAGGGGCTTACTAAAAATTTATGAGGGCCAAAATGACTATATTTCTTCCAAATTACTGTATCACCTAGATTCACTGAATACAATGGTAATATTTCTTTCTATGATGCTACCACACTCGGCACAGTTTTTGAGTAAAGAGGTAAGGGGGTGTACTGTGCTCCATTAGAAACTTGAAGTTCTTGAAAGGGAGGGAAAGGGCAGCTTAACAAAGAGAAGGCTGATCAGGGCATACATGGTGATTACACTGTACCAAATTGAATGTACTTCATTTGAGACATACACTTTTGAGTCTTACCTTGAACATAGATGATCACTTAGCAGAGAAAATGAATGCAGTCCAAGTTCAAGTTTTGTATTATGATAAGGACATTTTTCTTTCTGCAGCTCAACTGCTTGATTTAATAAAGTTCTAAGTCTGTGTGGTGGAAGCATCACAGATGCTGGTAAAAATGCTGAAGATAAAAATTGCACATAACACTATCAGTAAATAAAGTAGAGACAACGACTTGTACATCAAACAACTACAAAAGAGCATTGCATGGAGGTCTTTTATTATTGACATGAAAGGCATTGCAAATGCTCCTTTTGGAAATGACCAGTAAAAAGTGGAAGACCAAACTTACGGTTTTCTCACTTCTATACACTAAGCAGGATAGGAGAGGCACGGTGGCCTCATGGTTAATGCCTTTGACTCCAGTTCGAGTGGTTGAGTCTCGAGACCTGGTCAAGTCAATGTGCTGTGTTCAATAAATTTCTCCATAAGCTGCTGCCAATGGTATAATGGACCATTGTGTCCTGAAAAAGGGCCGTGATGCAAAACCCAAGAGCCTACTTGCATGCTACTTTGGATAGCAGTAATTGGATTTTTCATTTTATGCTACACCCATGTCAACAGTTCAATCCTTCTTTCTTAGCCAAACCTAACATTTACCAAACATCCTAAAACTCAATATCAGTATAGAGATTAGATGAAGCTGATCCTCCCTTTAAACATCAAGGACTTCTCTGAAGCTCAGCAGGTCAAGTAACACAAACTTGACTGGCTGAGGTTCAAATTCCCGCAGGAACATATTAAGAATTTGTCCTCAAAACCACACGTATAAATTCATGTTTTTGCAGCATATATTATAATTATGTATATGGGGTTCAAATGTTTCCTTGCTTTGAATCTTTCAAACCAGTTTCAAGACAATGACAAACATCGATGAAAGTCGTTTGCAATTTTTTTAATTAAAATTTGAACCACAAGATATAAATTAACAGATTTTAATGAATTTTTCTATGATGTACAATGCATCAAAAAACAAACAGTTTCCTTCGAGGCACTGTCACTGATGAAGTGTTCTGTAGATTTAAATACTGTAATTTCCAATATCTCAAAGGGTAAGTATTAAAATAAACCATATACATTTGTTAGGTTTTCAACAAGATTCCTAAAATCACAAAAATCAAACAAAGAGATATGAAATTGAAGCCTTAAAACTGACAAGAGAAAGTCAACACTGCAAATTAGAAAAAAAAAAGCCATTTTTTGGAGTCACCTGGCAACCAGACACAGTGTACATTAGTTCAACCATGAAGGACAAATAGGTCATTGATGATTATTGCCACAAAAGGATTGAAAGAAATGTCACAAATGCTGTTCAGTTTGTATCTATAGAGGATCAACTTACATTGCAGCCTATCCATCAGCTTGTGTCTTGATTGGTATCCTTTTCCATTCCATTCAGCTTTTTTATGAAGTTCCTCCTTTGTTGTATACATCACTAATCTAAGAGAAATCAGGTTTAGCTATCTTATGACCATTCTAAAATTTTAGAGGTCCGGTTGTATGGAATGGCCTAAATAACAATACTACAAAACTGGTAAATAAGGATCTATTTAAATGTGCCCTGAAGAAATGCAAAGAAATTGTTCAAATTAGCTTTCAAAAAGGTACCTGCGTCAACTTGAACAAGGACATTGAGGATTTTACATATTTTTGAACCCTTCTTTTATTTGTATATAAATTTATCTTATCTTAACTGATGTACATTAGATACATTTTGTGATCTGTTTTTATTTAATAGGTAGCAATGATTAGACAAGTTATTAATTATTTACATGTACTTGTAAAGTCCACATCAGCCAAGTGTTGCCATACTTTTCACCTTTTTCAATAAATGATGTATGTATGTATGTATAGTCAAAAAACTGTCTCAAATGTACAACAGATAGAGTTATAAAGAATAAAAGCTCGACACATCTAGAATTTTAAGGTAAAGATTGTACAGTTCTAAGAATGATACTTCCCCCCTTAATTAACTTGGATTGTGCAAAGTTAAAGTCAGTTACCTCGTGTCAGTAGTTCTGATTAATAGTGAGAGAGAAATATTACAGGATATCAAATGAACCTCTTAAGACAGAAAATAAGTCTCAGGACAAATGAATTCAAACTACAGCTCTAGTTTGAATAGTACTTTGCTCATTGGACCAAAGGACAAACAAATCCAAATTTTTAAGTACAAGTATCACATCACCCCAGCACTATATCTGCTCACACAACTCTATATGTATGTATGAAAGTCCAGTCAGGAGTATCATGAAAAAGACTCAAGTTATGTCTAATCAAACCAGTAGTAAAGTTACCCTTCTGAAGTGCTGTGATAAAAAATGCAAGGAAAATTTGACATGATATCAGTTAAAATGAATCTCAGGGAGCCTTTTTTCTTGTACTGCTTCAACAATAGCTCATACATAGACATATACAATTTCCTTCCACATCAACAGAAAAGTTGTACAAGTACAAGGCTGTGCTCTAAGAAAAATTGAAGAGAGCCCAGTGCTCAGATCTAGGGTGCCCAGCATATGCTTTTTATGAAAAAACTAAAATTCCTGGGTCGCCCAAGAACAAATGTAAGGCGCCAGGGGCCACTGGGCACTGCTAGAGCATAGTCCTGAAGTAACTGTAAGCCTTTCCAATCAAAAAACAAAAAAACAGCCATAAAAAACCCTGGATAATTATTTTTGTCTCTCACACAAAGCAGTCAATAAGAATAAATATACTTTTCCTGCACCAAAAAAATTATCAGAGTGCCCATAAAGCAGAAGAGGAAAACTTTGTGAATTAAAGTTGTAATGATTCAGTCATGCTTCCCACACATAACTTTCTAATATATCAAGGTTACAGATTAGATAATGGTAAAAATAACAGCTTGACAAATAATAAGTTGACAAAAATGAAAATCAACGTATTTTGACGAGGTATGTTATGAGACTAAATAAGTAAATTTAACGATATTTGCATCCATACATGTAGATGATGAATGGCTGTAGATTTCCTAAATATTTGGTAGTAGATTTCCTTTCCCACAAAATCAAAAGGAAAGGGACCCAAGTTGAAAAAAAAAAGGTTTTTTTAAGAACTTTTTTTTTTTCTTCACTGGGTCACTTTTGAGAAACCCTCTGATTGGGAAATTAAATATTAAAATTAAGAATAGAAAATTAACAAGGGGCCAGATGTTAAAGCCATGTTTAAAACTACAAACTCAAGTATCCTGGAAGTCTTTGTGTAAATATCACTGCCTGCTCAGCTCTATGCATTTTAACTACCTGATAACCATTTGTACGGAAACAAGGAGCTAGCCAGAGCTCCATGCAAATAGCTTGATATCAAACAAGTCATGGTGAGCCGTAAAAAAAAACAGAGGGAAGCCATATATGTAAATTTATTTCATGGATTTCTAGCGAAATATAACACTTACCCACTAAGCTGATGAACCCTTTCTCTGTTACATTTTAAAGGGGTTAGTTCTGTTCTTAAACAGAAAACAGCCTCTAGACGGTTCTCTTCTTCGAGGAATTCTAGGAACTTCTGCTCCAACAGGCAAAACCTCATTTTCTTTGAAAGAGTACATAACGCACACATTAAAAAAAGATTTACAGCCAAAACAAAATACACCAGTTCAAAATCTTCACTCCAAATACTGCCTCTATAACGCGGAAAAATAAGGACAGCTCGGTTAACGCGAGAATACGAATTAAATTTCATGTAATAACTGCAGGAATTAAATGAACGCCACCGATATTGAATAGGGCCTTTGGACCTGTCGAATAACTTTGCCAAAAACCAGGCATAATAAATACTAACCGAGATGTCTTCTTTGTTCTCAACTAAAGGCCTGAGCTCTTTGAGGATAACGTCCGCCTTAAGAACAGAGAAAAAATCCAATAAGAAAGATTGAACCTCCCACAAAGACATTTGAACGAAGCATTGTCCACAGAGATAGCTTACAGTGAAGAAAGGATTCATAATTGAAAGCCAAACACTGCGATCGGAACACTAACCCTTTCCCAATCACCGGCCATAACACTCTCACGGAACTTAGCCGCAGATGGATGCTCTAGTCTACAGCCTGATTCCTGCATAAGGACATCGACTGATTTACTGGGGGATAAAATAAAATAAACATCAATCGTATATGCCACGCAACAGGAAACCAGCAACAGAAGTTAGATGCCGATGAAATTCGCGTCTTCTACAATTCCATCATTTTTAACGCGACTCACTTCAAGCCCAAGCCTTGTAGATGCTGGACTATTAACCGTACGACATCTTCGTCGCTTCTATGAACAATTTTCCTTTTAAGATGGCCTTTACTGTCTCCATTGGCTATACATTCGCCGTTAGAGGTACTGGTTTCGCCATCACTTCCACTAGAAGTCCGTTTCGATTTGTGCATATCGGACTCGAGGCCCAAAGAAAGGCGCGCCTTTTTTTGCGGTGGTGGAGACAGTCCACCTTGCTGTTCGTCGTCAGACGAGGCCAGGGTAGCTGAAGACCACGGGGATAGCCAGTTTTGAACAAATGTTTGGGTAGAAGTAGCGAACCAACGAAAGCAAACCTGGACAACAACACAAAGACAATCACTCACAACACACTTTCCTTCATATTGTGAACTGACGTCACCGAAGTCAACTTTACGGGGACTGGGTCCTAACAAAACAATTCCCATATTTGGATAATGTCAGATTGTCTCGGTTCGTCGGGTCTCACGAAGAGAGAGGTTTCTATGGCAACTGTAACGTTGACTATCACATGTGGAAAGCATGCATTCTAAGTTTATAGAATTTCCTCATGCACAGCAACAACGATAAAACTTGCAATAATTATTGGAAGAAAAAAAAGGACAGAAAATCATATATAATATACACAAAGGCAGGGAAAAGCAGCAGATTAGAAGAATTTCAGTACCGGAGTGCAATCTGCATCAATCCTTTGCTCAGCTCTGTTATGAGAGTCAAACTTTTACCGATTATCTTTGCTTTGCGTGTAAATTAAACCCTTCGACTACCTTCATGAAAAAAATGACTTAGTTGTATCAATATAGTTGATATTTTAAGTTGGCTTTAGAAACTCTTTAAGGTGGCCAACTTTCATAATTAACACAGTTGATAAAGACAAATATCTGAAATGCCCCCACTATGCACTAACGCAGCAATCTCCTTCGTTCATGAAAAAGAGGCTAGTTTTAAAACTATCATGAAAGAGAGGCAGCTCCTACCCAGGTCTCACGTTAATGCCTCTGGCCTTATCCAATATGGCTTCCCTAAGCTGCCGCAACATCACCCGGTTATTTCATCGTATACGGCTTTACAGAAATTATACCACAAATATTTCAGTAAGTTTATATTTAAATTACCAATTATAGGTCATATTACCTATCTAAAGTTTATTTTTCATCTCCAAAGCGACAGTTCATTCAATACGGAATTCGGCACAGTTCAAGTAGCCTACAAAATGCAGGTCGGTGGTTTGTTACCTGAAATTGACTGCAATTTTTCGTGTTCCTTGTGCTTCCACTTGTCACTGAATGACTTTACTATCTCTTTAGCAACTAAGATTCAAACCACAGGAATATTGCGTGGAAATAGTCAGAGAATGTGAGTGTAGAATAATTCTACTAGTACCATGAACCTAAAGTTCAACTTATTTTGCGTGCATGCACCCTCTTTTAATAAGCTTAATCGATACGTAATAATCATCGTATAAGATTTAACTATGTTCTAACCTGGGTCCTACCTCGTGTTAAAAGACTGTCTCTTCAGATCGTAGTATTTGAACGCGTGAAATATTGCACAAGTGTCTTGTAGCAATACACAGTTGTACATAATCAAAGTCCACTCCTACTTCTGCTGAGAGGGACTGGGCTTTGGTACTCACAACTGAGAAAACTTTTGGTCTGTAAGAATTCCATCAGTATTGTGCTTGTAACATTCAAATTGAAAATTTGTTTTTCCTTTCCCTTTTGGAAAATATCATGCTTGTTATCCCCATTTCTGTACATATGGCTTTGTCTATTTGGAACAAGGTCATATGTCAGCTTATTGAAATGCCCCTGTATTAGCTGCTAAAAAATTATCAATATGGCCAATCTATTCCTTGACCATTAACTATCAAGAACTGATTATTAACTCTTCCCTCTAGCTGCTGCACACTTCCTTGTAAATAAATTGCAAGAATTTGGTTTTAGATCAAGACACAGCTTGTAACAACCTAATCAGATTTTTGAGTATTCTTATTACCTGTTTGCTGGATAATTTGTGGATGTTAGTAGGAAAAGTTACCTGGTAATCACATCTGGAATTTGAAGGGTTAGGATTTTTCTGTCTGTCTCTTATATTTCCACAGGCCTCTTAGTTGGAAGGAGAAGAAATACTTCCATTCATCCTCAACCTTTTGTAAGTGTTCTTAACAAACTGTTCTTACATACATGTGCACAGGAAGTTGTAAAAGTTTAAAATAATTTAAGAGTCCAGGCCTTCACAGAAGTTGTATCCCATTCATCAATAATTAATGTGGTAATCTAAGTAAGCACTATAGTTTTCTTTTAAAAGTTGTTGGTTCATGTCTAGAATGTGGTGTTACATTTACAGTTACTTTGGTACTCACCCAGGAAGTAGGAGTAATTCAGGGGCATTGTCAGGATTTTTCAAAGGGAGGGGGGTCACAGAGAGTGCTCACCAGATTGTCAAGTTGACTACCACTTCCTGTTTTACTTAATGTGACAAAACAAAAGGCTTACAAGGGGAGGGGGGGTCACACTGATTCAAACAGAGGGCACTCACCAGATTGTCATGTTGTCTTCCACTCCGTGTTTCATTTATGTGACAAAAGGAAATGGCTTTCAAATGGGGGGGGGTGGTCATGGGCACCCTAGGACCCTCTATCTACAACCTTGTAATTGAATCCACAGGATTATCAGGATATTACTTTATTTTTATTTATTTTGTTTGGTCAAATTCTAACAGACTCTGAGAACTACATAATAGTGAATACACCACCATTTGCAGAGTCAGTTACAGAGGGAGATGTCAGATGGGATAAAGGTATGCTGTGTAAAGTGTAGTGCACATTGTGAATTTAATTCACATTGCTGAGAGCCAATCAGGATCACTAGTAATTTCAAACCGCCTCCTGGTTAGCTCAATTGGTAGAGTGCCGGACTGTTGTGCTGGAAGTCGAGGGTTCAAGCCCTGGCTGGACCAACACTCAGAGTCTTAAAATAACTGAGGAGAATTTGCTACCTTTCTATAATATCAAGAAATGGATAGATATTCTAGTGTTCTCGGACAAGGACGAATAAACCATAGGCCCCATCTCCTGCAGGGTTAGGGGTAGGAGACATAAATTTCCCACGCACAAGATTACTGTGTGGTGGATGTCCTCTCCTGGGGTGGGATGGGTGGGTTTACTGGGCCCGCAGTAATTGGCGCAAGCTGTTGCGGTGTCCCTGCCTGTCGGCAAATCTAATGAATTAAAGCAAAATTAAATCAAACTGGATGTAATAAGGATATTTAGTATTTCATGTATCTTTTTTTCTTTTCACAGCTGTTGGAGATACTGTTGCTGAAGATGAAGTTGTTGGAGAAATAGAAACAGACAAGGTACAGTGCTACGTGAATGAGTATAATGTACCTTTAGCTGTAAGGTGTAACACATAAGTCAGCCAAACAAGCAAGCCAGTAATTAGCCAGCTCTGAATGTGCTTTGCTTCCTACTTAAATGATAATGGATGAGCAATCAAACAAATGTTACTTGTTTCACTGGCATATAATTTATATAAAGGGGAGAGGGTTTTTTGATGGAACACTTTACCAACCTTATTTGGTTGAAACCCAGCAACTCTGTAGACCAGACATCACAAGACTTCATGAGGTGAGTTTTCAATTTATTAAATAGTTTTGTTAAATTACATTTTCCCTCTGACTATAGACCAGTATACCAGTTAGTGCCCCTTCAGCTGGAACAATTGTAGAGTTCTTTGTCAATGATGGTGATAAAGTGGAGAAAGGTCAACAGCTGTTTAAACTTGCTCTTACAGGTATTAGTTTTATACTTAAAGTTTCCTTTACCTTACAATCCACTGGGTGTTAGCTCTTCTTAGTCATTTTCTGCAAGAACTCAAACATGTTGGCTAGCCCTTTTTTTTCAGAGGATACGTTGTTTTCCCAAGACTAAAAGTATTAGTCTTTTTTTTATGTACTTGAACTCTATTTCCAGGGGACACCCCTCCAAAGGAGACAACAGCAGAAAGTAAACCTGCAGCCGAGAGTCCAGCACCACCAACTGAGGAACCAGCTGCACCAGCTTTTAAGATCCCTACCTCTCCTCCCCCAGGTATAAACATTGTAAGCCTCCATTGCTTGAAGTGACTAACATTTAACTCCTCACGGTTTTAATCCTTTTATCTCTAAGAGTGACCAGCATCTAATTTCTCCTTACAATATCAACCCTGAATCACGCATTAAGGTGACAAGAATAAAGGAAATCATTTCATTTAAAGAAACTCTTGGTTGTAAAACAAATTCTCCTTGGCAGCACCTAAGGAAATGTATAGAGAACAATATGGGGAATATCCATACTGATATTGTGGGGTAAAAAGTTAATTAATACATAATCTGGCATGCCAGTAGGGGATGAGAACAGACAAAAGTTATTAGGTATTGGGTGAAGAATTGATATGACGGTTATTTGCAAGATATGTGTAGCAACTGCTGCAGGAGGGAAATTTCTGGGTAGATCTAGTGAGTTGAAAGTTAAAAATGATGGTTCATGTCAATGAATAGGGTTCCATCAGATAAGAGTTTTTAATTCCCAAAAGTCTGATGTGTTGAAGGGCTAAAAATTGAAATTGAAGGGCTAAGTGTGCAACCACACAAACTTAGCCCTTTAACTTGCAGAAGTGATAAACATGTAAGTTCTCCCTACAATGCCCATACAGTATTCAACAAACAGGTAATGAGAATACTTGAACTTATCAGCTACAGAAGTTCTCTTGATCTAGCATGAAATTCTTAGAACTTATTTACAAGGAAATGTGTAGTAGCTAGAGGGAAAATTAGTGATTAGATCTTGGGATTTGAAGGATTAAATTTTAAGCAGTGTGTTTGATTACCAAAGGTAAGCCTTTGACTACAATGATTGTTTGTTTTCTTCCAGACAAACCATACCCCTGAAAATGAATTGGTTTTGTTCATCTGAGCACTCAGTAACTGAAAGTTTCCAGAAAAGATTACGTTATAGTTATACTGCAAGATTTCTTTTCCTTTTGCCTTTTCAGCTCCTGAAGTACCAACTCAACCAATCACAGAAGTTAAACCAGGGCCCCCTACCCCTCCCCCACAGCTAACAGGTGCTCTGCCAGCAGACGGTCTACCCAGTGGAGCTCGCTCTGAACATAAGGTACAGTATTCAAGCTTTGATGAATTTTATCTCTTGCCTCCATATTAGCAAGTACCCTTTTACTGTTTGTTTTTCATTAGGTACCAAAAGGTTGGACTCATTAATAATGGGGAACCCAAACACTTCCCTTTTGGCACCCTGTAATTAGATTTAAAAGAGCTTTCTAGATTTGAAGCTTGAATCTTAAGCAAATGCAGAAGGAGAGGGAGTGGGGATCAGAGTGCTTAATTAGAGTATTGAAAATGAGTTTTTCATAAAAGGTGTTTGTATGTAGGCAAGGATGACAAGAATGCGTCAAAGGATTGCTCAAAGACTCAAGGATTCACAGAACACTTATGCAATGTTGACAACATTTAATGAAGTTGATATGAGGTTAGTGTTCATATTTTCAAGGGCTGCTTCAGTACCAAACTAGATGTCATCAATTGTTAACTGGTAGTTATGATTTGATTTCTATACTAAATTGTCACAAAACAGCAACGTAATATGCTATTCCCATCTTTGACTGGCTGTGACATCATTTAAAACTGTGTACTTTTCATGAGGCATAAAAACAATGCGTCAGATTTGGTAGCACTCTTTCTCTTGTTTGTTCTTGTTCTTTCCAGTCATGTCTCAGAGATGCGGAAAAAGCACAAAGATGCATTTGTTAAGAAGCATGGTGTCAAACTAGGCTTCATGTCTGCCTTTATAAAAGCTTCTGCCCATGCCCTGCAGAGTGAGCCAACAGTGAATGCTGGTCAGTTGGTTTTCTTATTCCATCTTCCTTCTTGTATCTGTAACCAATCATGTTTTCAAGGTTGTATAACATGGATGGCAATCGAAATAGGATTGTTTTTTTTTTGCAGTTCTTTTCTTGTTGGTTTAGACAGCTCTGTAAGCTGTATTTTCTGATATTTTTTCACTAAGAAATTATAACTTGAACAGTTTAACCCTCAACTCTAATGAGTGACAAAGAAAAAATTTCTCTTAACTAATTATCATTACAATATGAAGCAGACAACTGATTAGAATAAAGAAAAGTAACAGCTAGAGGATTATTCGCTGATCCAAAACCAAGTCCTCTGAACCAACATCATAAGAATTGTATGGCAGACAGTAAGGAGAATTGCTAATCTGATAACTGAAGAACTTCGCATGCTGGGTTGTCATGCTCTTCTTCCCATTTTTCTTGTAGTGATTGAAAACAGCGAGATTGTGTACAGAGATTACGTGGATATAAGCGTTGCGGTAGCCACGCCCAAGGTCTGTAAAAATTGTGGAAGAAGCATTTGATTTTATGTTGCGCTATAACAGCTTGTATGACTTTGTTAATTCATCAAATCTAATTCATTGAAATTCAAGGAAATTCACTGAAGGACAAGAAACTTTAGAACCTTGAAAGCAGCGACGCTTGCACTTTACTCTCTTACAGGGACTTGTTGTGCCAGTCATTAGAAACGTAGAAGAAATGAACTACGCCGACATCGAAAAAGCGATCAATGCGATGGGAGAGAAGGTATGTAAATGTGTTGTTCGTAGAAGCACGAACTTATCTCGTTCGTTCTTACTAGGACGTTAGGCTGCGTTCGGTACCAGTCACGGGGCCCTGTGCTGTGTTTCTGCAAGTACATCACCCATTCCTTCTATCCTTCCTTCTTTGCATGCTACAGTGAAACAGTCACCCGCAGACGAGGGGTACGGAAAAAAAGGATACACAACGCCACCTATAAGTACCATAATTGATCACTGAATAAATGTACAGAATCTCGCTCGAAAATACCACTTCCTTTGATTTTGGTAGAGAAACATGGATTCAAAATTACTTGAAAGATTACTCTTAGTTTTATTTAGGTGGTGCTGCCCTCAGTGACTATTCAAGACAGGTGGAGGACAATAATAAAAAAAAAAAAAACATCTGTTGAGACGCGTTTCATTCCTTCTCCGAAAATCAGAGGCTCTAACGTGCTGTTTTTCAATAGACTCGAGGTTCGACTCAAACGAACATAACTGTTTCCCTTTATTTTTCGTCTTCAGGCTCGAACAAACGAACTGGCCATCGAAGACATGGATGGAGGAACATTCACCATCTCCAATGGCGGAGTGTTTGGTTCCATGATGGGCACACCCATTATAAACCCGCCCCAGTCTGCCATCCTGGGCATGCACGCCATTGTTGACCGACCGGTGGCTGTAAATGGAAAGGTTAGAGACCTGGTGACCAATCTATAATGAAACCGATCAGAAGCGTCAGCTAACATCCTGTTCATCTGCATTGTAGGAGTCTTTTTTCGCCAACGAAAGTTCAGCGTTTCTCTAGAAATGTCCGGCCACCACATTGAATAGGGGCCTTCATCTTTCAAATAAACCCACGGGAAAAAGACAACTTAGACTGTATCCTTCTATTTATCGAACACCCTAGGTAGAGGGGAGGGGGACGGGAGAGGGTAACAGAAGAGAAGGACGGCGGAGGGGGACGGGAGAGGGTAACAGAAGAGAAGGACGGGGGGAGGGGGGCGGGAGAGGGTAACAGAAGAGAAGGACGGGGGAGGGGGACGGGAGAGGGTAACAGAAGAGAAGGACGGGGGGAGGGGGGCGGGAGAGGGTAACAGAAGAGAAGGACGGGGGAGGGGGACGGGAGAGGGTAACAGAAGAGAAGGACGGGGGAGGGGGACGGGAGAAGGTGGTTGGAGAGGTGGACGGGAGAGGGCGGTAGGAGAGGGGGACGGGAGAGGGCGGTAGGAGAGGGGGACGGGAGAGGGCGGTAGGAGAGGGGGACGGGAGAGGGCGGTAGGAGAGGGGGACGGGAGAGGGCGGTAGGAGAGGGGGACGGGAGAGGGCGGTAGGAGAGGGGGACGGGAGAGGGCGGTAGGAGAGGGGGACGGGAGAGGGCGGTAGGAGAGGGGGACGGGAGAGGGCGGTAGGAGAGGGGGACGGGAGAGGGCGGTAGGAGAGGGGGACGGGAGAGGGGGGCAGGAGAAGGGGACGGGAGAGGGCGACAGGAGAGGGGCACGAGGGACAGGCGTCACCTGAATACGAGAAAAAGATTTATAGAAAAAGATCATTCAAGTGTTAAGCAGCTGTCTCTCACGGGATGAAGACAAAGATATGGAGTAAAGTTGACTTAAAGATGTAATAGGTATGGCGACTGTCAGTCGTAGACTCCTATTTGGGTTAATCTGCCCAGAATGCTTCTAATCCTGTCACTACGACAAGTACCCAAAGGAGAAATTCTCTTTACGGTATCAATACATTTTCAAGCAGAATTGGCGGGGAGAAGAATGATTAATCTAAGGAAAGGGATATAGTTTGATTAAACAACAAATTCTCAGAGGGAAGGTTAGTAGAAACGCGTGGCAGACTGTGTGGAGAATTGACATTTGCGTTGTATTTCAGGTTGAGATCCGTCCCATGATGTACTTAGCCCTCACTTATGACCATCGTTTAATCGACGGTAGAGAAGCAGTAACATTCCTCAGGAAGATCAAAGCTTCAGTAGAGGATCCTCACACTTTACTCTTAGACTTGTGATCCCCTGGCTGATCATGCTGGGAAATTTATAGTGGACTGGACACTCACCAGTTTTAGTTAATGTCAAGTTTACGGTCAGCCTTGGTCAGAGGAATCTTTATGAACGTCAGTGTTGTCACCTGTACTCGATCGATGTGGAAGAAGAAAAATAGTGTTATTGATGGGTTTTTTAAATTGATGTTCATAATTTTGTGCGACTGTTCTATTCAATCAAACAGTTTTGAACGCAAAATACGACCCTGTTCTGACTAGTGTCCTTCGCAGCCGTTGTTTGGTCTCGTCACGAAACGCGCTCTCAGTTCCTCAGATAGGGAGAGAGTACGTGTAGTGACGAGACCAAACATCGTCTGCGAAGGAGACTATGTTCTTACCAAATGATGTAAAGTTTGCCATTTACCAGAGAGGAGTAACGTTTGCTGAATTGTCTCTTGAAATTGTTTATCTGTCATTTTTTAGTGATGTCAAATAAAAATCCACCTAAAACTTCTGGTTAAGTCCTTTTTAACTAAAATTCAGATATCAAAACAGGTCTGTGTAGTTTATCAGATTGCTTGATATTGGCCAATAATATCTCCAATATAAAGGAGATAATTTGTACACCAAAATTATGCAATAAAAAATATAGATCAGCGTGCCCGTTTAAGAGCTAAAGACCATACACCGAATGCAAATATAGCATCCAATTTGAGTTGCCATTGTTCTGGACTCACTAGCCTTTCACACATGAAATAATCATTTTGCATTTCCACGCGAAGACGAGGCTAATGAGTCCAGAACAATAGCAACTCAAATTGGATGCCATATTTGCATTCGGTGTATCGCACCTTTTTACCTGCTCCATTGATTAAAAAACAATACCGTGTGCTCGGAATGCGCGCTTATTCGCCTGATTACGAGGTTTTATGCGCAGTAGGGGATGCACAATGCAGTACTGAGGAATCACCTTAAAAGGCTTGTGAAGTTCAGTTCATCCATAAATCTCCTAAAAGGCAAAAGCGGAGGCGAAGATTGTAATATTCTGATCAGTGCATTCCGAAGCATTTGCATTTTCTTTCACTAATGCAAGGGCCGTACGTGTTTGTACTATAATTGAACACTTTTCTGTATGCACTCCTTGAAAATTGGACAAATCTTTCATCAATTTGTGCCAGCACTATATTGAAATACTTTTTTAACGCTCTGAAAATCATTTTTCCCGAAATCGTGGCAGTGGTGTAGTTCAGTGATTGCATAGTTTTACCGTGGGTTTAAGTCGATGAATGAATAGGTAAACGCGCACATCGCCGGATGCACATTGACGAATTCCACTTGAATAAATTTTTCGTTTCTTCAGTCTGTATGTCATGTTTTAAACAACTTAATGACCTCGACCGTTCGGTCGTTGCGGGATAATCTTCAACTTTGATCGGCCTGGCTGTATTGACCGAGCGATTTCCCAATATCCAGCCATCTTGACCGAACAAACTTGGTCAATAAAGGATTTATTCAACAGCAAGAAAAGTTTGTATATAACAAGAATCAAAAACGACTTGTTTATTTCGAGATCCGAAAAAGAAATCGAACAGTGTTTGAGGCGCGAAAAAACACATGAGATTCATTTAATTTTTTATTTTTCTCCGCTTTTTTGTGACTCCATCGCCATCATTGTCAAAAAATTACGACTTTCTAAAGACGTCTGCTCCACGCAATCTTTTTCTCGCGCGGGATCAAGGCAGGCGATTCCCGGTGGACAAGATGGTTCCATCTTGCCCGCTCGGGTAGCCAATCAGAACACATTGTTGCTCACGCGCGCTGCCGACAGTATAATGATAACTGATAAACCCTTGGAAGAAACAGAAAAGTTCTCGTAAACGGACAAATTATCATATAAGGTTCGCATGAAGCACTTGGGCATCATTAACTCGAAATCAAGCTAAGAACCTGAATTGCTGAGTTTTGACATATAACAGAACACTACTGTTTTACTCGGATCAAAGTGTTTCTCAGCGTAAATGATGTAAGTAAGTTTAAGTTCATGTTTCACCAAACGTGTCACCTGCTTTCAGTCAATGTCTAATGTTTTTCACTCCGTGGCGTCTCTTTCGTTTCTTACTCTTTAATTTGTCTTTCTTTACCGCCCGGTATTTTAAGAGGAAATGAGTGTCTCACATGCCTATGACATTCATTTAGTGTTTACAACATGTATTTGAATCATGAAAGTTCTCATAAACGGACAAATTGACATATAAGGTTCATCTGACCCATTTACCTGCTGTTAAATTAGAAATAAACTTAAGAACCACAATTTCTGAACTCGGCATGTGACAGGGAACAGAAACAAGTCATTACTTGATAAAACAAGCTGGCATTGCGGGTTGTCAGCCTAAACGGTCAGTGTAAGGAACTTTAATTTAAAGTCCCTATTCACCCTCAGAGGTTTAGATATATTTCTATTCTTTGCGTTATCAGGATTAATCTCCGAAAAATTTTTTTTCGATTGATTAAATATTTCCCGAGATATGCCGCCTCAAAGTTCGTCATTTGGCCGCGCCCTTTTGATTTGGCCGGGCTAAGTTAATACTAGTAACTAAAAGTCCCTCATGACGTCACAGCAAGAATGTCTTTCGATCGATGTGCCTACATTCACTTGAATATGCGTTTAGACGAAGCTGTTGTATTTGACCAACCAGCGACCACGCAACGAGTCGGCATTTTCACATCATTTTACAACAATAGACAAATTTTCTTGTATGAGAAGTTAACATTCGTTCTTGCTGTGACGTCACTCGGCCCAGTACTTCTCTCCCGGCCAAATCAAAAGGGCGTGGCCAAAAGAGTAACTTTGCGGCAGCATATCTCGGGAGATATTTAATCAATCGCAAAATTCTTTTTGGAGATTAATCCTGATAACGCAAAGAATCGAAATATATCTAAACCTCTGAGGGTGAATAGGGACTTTAAAGTTAGACCTAACATGTCACTTTCTCCAGATATCAAACTTTTGCAACGCCATGGCGTGGCTTTCTCTTATTCTCCAAGTCTTTTTCTGCCTTGCGGTTTAATGTAACACTTATAGAAAAAGTATCTAAGTCTTTGAACCATAATAGGCCAAGATTCTTCCATAAAACGCTCCCAGTATTTCACCTGCTCCGACTTGACACTTAACAATTAATAATTGCAAAATTATTGTCTAAAACATTTGACAATAAAAAACTGCGATAAAATATTATAAAGCATGACACGACGTTTCGACGTTTCCAGAACGTCATTATCAAGTAAACTAAAATAATAAAATCGAGCATATATATAATGAAGCGGTGAATAAATTACAAAACGTTAAAAGTTAAACAAAGAGTTTAGCCCTAATGGAATCGCTCTGGGTGTTTAAATTGGGCCTTATTGTTCTTATGTACAACATTTCATAAACAAGACAATCCCATTTCGTGCCGCATTTTTTAAGCATTCTAAACTGGCTCTCATTGAGTAAGTCAATGTTCCCATGGGCATCTCTCAGGTGGCGACCAATGGCAGAGTATCGATGATCAGCAATGCGTTGAAACAGATGGCGCGTCGTATATCCGACGTAATTTGAATCACACAAATCACATTTAAAACAGTAAACAACACTATGCTGATTTAAGATGCGTGGCTTGATTTCTTTAAGCTTTAGGTCCTGCTCAAGTTTCTTACTGGTATAGACTGGTTGTACATCAATGCCAATTTTTGAACTGAGATCGCGCATTTGTCTTTTGGCAATGTTCACTGAGATTTGATCTTTGAAAGGAATACTGACTCTTAAAGTTTCAACAGATTTTGTCTTAGTATCTTGTGTAGAGGAATAATCACATTTGTCGATAATAAAGTTCACCAAAGAACTAGGGTAACCAAGGCGATGAAACATAGATTTTAGATGCCTACACTCATCGACGAATGCTTGATGCGTAGAGGACAATTCCTTTGCACGATGAACCATTGTTTTGATAAGACACTTCTTGTAGCACAAATCGGTGTGACTTTGAAAGTGAAGTAAAAGGCCCGTGTTCGTAGGTTTACGATAGACCTGAGTCTCCAGCTTGTTGCCGTTCTTTGTTATCAACGTTCCAATAAAAGGAATTGAATCGTTGTTGGAAAGTTCCATAGTGAAATGAATACTAGGGTGGAGTCCATTGAGTACATTGAGGAAACTTACAGCTACATCGAGTCCAGGCATTATTGCAAGCGTATCGTCGACATAACGCTTGTAATAAGAAGGAATTAAATCATCGTTAGATAGTCTTTCTTCCAGATGGCACATAAAAACGTTCGCCAACAAAGGACCAAGGGGGGACCCCATAGCAACTCCTTCACACTGTTCGTAAAGTTGACCATCAAATTGGAAAAGTTGGTCAGTGGAAGCCATTCTGAGAAGTTGAGTGAGCTGATCCTTCTGTAAGTTGAGATCGTACGTTGAATTGAACCAATTATCGGTGAAGGCTTTCTCGACAAGGATGTTGATGGTTTCCTGAACTGGGACATTTGTGAACAATGACGTTACATCGTATGAAACCAGTATATCACTTTCAAGGACAGGATGTTCGCGAATTTCTTTAGTGAAAACAAGAGCGTCGTCAATGGTGTATTCATTCATCGAGAGAGGCTTGAGCTTTTCCTCCAACCATTTAGCTAACTTATAGTTGTATGTCCCTGAAGCTGACAGAATTGGACGCATACTCAGGGTAGGCTTGTGAGTTTTTGGTAATCCATACAAGTGCGCTAGTCGGGAACCCTTGGGAGACAACGATTCAGCCAGTTTTTCGGGAAGAACTTGATGTAAAACTGCTTTCAACTCTTTTTCTTTCTGCAGAAGAGGGTGAAAGTGCTTAGGTGGACGGCCTCGAGTTTTCGGGCGGTTTGGATCAATCGATGTAAATTTTGATGTATCAGCTATAGATGCTTGACGTAAAAGGCGCAGATATTCCTCTTTATCCATTACTACGGTACCAGAACCCTTGTCAGGCCTTGTGATAACAATGTCATCTCGTTCTTTTAGAAGATTGAGCGCTTTAACTAGAGTTTTAGGTGGATTGGGGCTCTTTCTTTGGATGTAATTCAAAGCAATGGATCGTAGTGTGGACGCAGCTAGTTCTTTAAGATTAGGATCTGATAATTTATCATCAATTTTCCAATACAATTTCTCGAAGCTGGCTTGAACGTCAATTGGTGAGACCTTATGTGGCAAGGAAAATTTCAAACCTCTGCATATGACAAGCTTCTCGAAGAATGATAAACGATATGAAGAGATATTCTTAATATGTTCATCAACATCAAACTTCTTTGAGATAAGACGGCCGATCTTATCACGGTGGGTACGCATCAAGTCTTTGTATAAAGCATTACGTGAAGCTGATAGAACGTGCGTGGCGGCCACGTAGCGTAACGTCGAGCACTCCTCCCTCAAAGCTTCGTGTTCCTTGTGCACAAGTCCCTTTAAATGAAGCAAATGGGATTGCTTGGAGCGTAGTTCTTCGACCAAGACCTCTCGCTGGTAGTTGTCGGCGGACTTTCTCCATTTTCGAGCTTTTCTTCGTTCGACTTGAGCAAAAGTAGGCACAACATCGAAGTTAATACATAGTCGTAGGAATTCTATAGATCCTTCACATTTAACTAAGCGTTTAGTACACTTTTCAAGTCTCCTGAATAAGTGTACTTGGGTATCGCGTTTAAGAATTCGAATAAGTAAAGATTTGGTAAAACATTTGACAATAAAAAACTGCGATAAAATATTATAAAGCATGACACGACGTTTCGACGTTTCCAGAACGTCATTATCAAGTAAACTAAAATAATAAAATCGAGCATATATATAATGAAGCGGTGAATAAATTACAAAACGTTAAAAGTTAAACAAAGAGTTTAGCCCTAATGGAATCGCTCTGGGTGTTAATGCGGTTATTGTCCAAGACAATTACCGCATTAAACAGCGACCATTCTAAACAATTACAATTACTTTTTCGCTTCAAGTTAAGCTCTTCTGTATCCTGAACCAACTCATTCAGGTGTTGAAAGTTCACCAGCCGTTGTCATGCTGCTCTTGCCACTCTTGGTATTTTTCCCTTCTTTGCTGAACTTGATGTTTGCCATGGATAACAGCGCTCTCTATCGAAATCCAAAAGGCGATCTCTCTTTTGGTAAATTTAAGCGCGATCCCTTCCATTACTTGTGGGTACAAAAACTTTCATCGTCCATGGTAGAAGATCAGCTGGACTGCGCCTTCCTTTGTGTTGGTGACCCAAAGTGCTACTCGTTCAACTTAGCTGCGTTTCCTAACTCCAATGGCCTTTATCAGTGTGATCTGTTGGGTACTGACAAGTACCGAGAAACTAAAACGTTCCAAGCAAACGCAACATTTCATCATTACAGTCCACCGGTAAGAGGTCTATCTTAAGATTTTTTGTTATTATTATTTTTTTATTTTTTATGAAAGCAGTCAATGCAATACACTACTGTTACGAGATATTTTCTTTAACTTTTAGTCTCCATGTGAAAGCACCCCTTGCAAGAACGATGCTGTCTGTTTTCCTGAATATAAATGGAATTCCTATCGCTGTGTCGACTGTAAACCTGGATTTTTTGGAATTCACTACGAACGAGGAGGTATGAAACTCACTATGTCATTTTCCATATTGAAAATATTGAAAATATTGAAAATAAATTTGTAGCAAAAATATTTGAAGCGCCGTCAAGAAGTAAAATAGTTCCCTTTGCTGCGCTACATCATGTGCATTAGGTTATCGGCTTGTTCAATGGGAATATGAAGCAAGTTGATGCTATTGACTTTGATTGCACACGGATCCGCCGGCTTTGTTCTTACTTTTTAAAAATGTAATCTACCCCAATGCTTTACTTTACTCCATGAAAGTGTCTTTGATCAAATTATCCGATGCTAAGAACAAATCGAATAAGAGATACTTACAGTTTTTTGTCATATTCTTCGCTTCTAAGGAAATAAAACCTGCAGTCAGATCAAACTACTTAATCTCACCAGTGGTTATTACGTCATCGACCCTGACGGAGAGGGCGGAGTGAAACCTTTCAAAGTCTACTGTAATATGACTGACAAGGACGGTGTTGGAGTGACAGTTGTCAGTCATGACAGTGAAAGCAAAACACTGGTGGATGGATTTCCAGGCCATGGCAGTTATTCGCGCAATGTCACTTACAATGAAACCAGTCTCCTTCAGCTAGCAAGTCTAACAGCTTCATCCACTCACTGTGAGCAGTTTATAAAGTACGATTGCTATTACTCAAGACTCCTAAGAAAGGGTGATATGTATGGCTGGTGGGTATCCCGCGATGGAGAGAAGATGAAGTACTGGGGAGGAGTGGATTCTGCCATGGACAACAAATGCGCATGCGACTTGAACAAAACATGTGCAGACCCTAAGTACGGATGCAACTGCGACAAACTGGATAGGACTTGGCGAGAAGACAGCGGTCTACTCACAAACAAGTACAAGCTTCCCGTGAAGCAGCTGCGGTTTGGAGATACCGGCAATACAAATGATGATATGGGATACCACACACTTGGAAAGCTGAAGTGTTTTGGACTCATTTAGAATAAATTTCATAAAAGTAAATTATAAATGTATACCCTGTATTTATAAATTAAAAGGCTGTCCGCTGCTTTTTGCTGAGGAAATCGATAAATTTATATTATATGAAAACCACCATAACTTTGACAAATGTCGCACGCGTAATAGGATGTTATACATTACAATAGGTACTGAAGGCGCGTTTTTAGAGGTAAGAATAAAGGTAGATGAAAAAGGAAACCGAGAAGAAGAGGGAACGCGAAATGCCCAGCTCATGACTTCAACTTAGGAGTTTTTTACGTTTTCCATCATAAGCTCGCAATTTGCCCGTCGAGCAAATTGATTGTAATTGAGATCTGTTTTGTCTTCTTCCCCTTATGATTAAACTGATGCAAATAAAAGAAAAAAGGACAAGAGGTACGTACACAATCTGGCTTAGTTTACCCGTGGTTAATTTATATAAAGTTCTAAAACGAAAGTTTTTAATACTGTTAAAAGCGTGCGTAATGCATTCAATCATTAATGAGGGTGTCGCTTTTGTGTTGTTGCTTTTTCTCGTCGTCTATTAGTGTTTTTTCACCGATTAGTTTGCCTCTGTTGTTTTTCCTATCACATACTTTCGTTCACTATTGTTTCTTTCGTAATTATTGGCGTGAATTGCACTTTCAGTTAGTCGTTTTCGCAAGCATTAATTTTAGTTTTTCGTGCATATATAAGCTTAGTTTTCTCTGTTTAGGGCCCTTCTTTTTTCGGTCGTCGCGCTAGTCGCAATTCGCTTTCAAGCGGTTCCTTTGTTCTTCATTTCGTCTTCGGAAAGTGTTATTTCGTCGAGCGCAGTTTTGCAGTAATCGTAACAATGTAATTACTGTCGTTTCAAGGTGGCTCAGTGTATTTCTTTCCTATCACCTTTACTTAATCAATTGTTGTATTTTTGTATTTATTTATTACTTTTAAGTTTCAACCCACATCGTTCACCGTCAATAAATCGCCCTTTTTATCAATAATTGTGGTGTTGAGAAGTTACGATTGCCACAGTCATAAACTGTGAAAATTAAAGAGATAAATGATAAGTAATAATTAAAGGAAAAGGCCTCACCTTCACCTATCAATCGGGCAACAGGCTCCTAATTAAGTTTAGCAATAGACCACGATTATGCAAAAATCTCCGTTTCCTATGAGAGTCTCCTAACCGATGCTCTGTGGTGGGCAAGGCCCATTACGAAGTTCGTATTAGGATCGGAAATGTCGATAGCGTCATATTTTGTTGAGTCTCAGCGGTTCAGTGGTGGAGCATCGGGGCTAGGGTCTGCGGTTCGATTCCTCGTGGGGAGTCACGCTCGTGACAAGACGAAAATATCTTCCTCTATTTCTTTACCAAGTTCAAAACTTACTGGCCGTCTTTCTTGTTCTACGTGCAAACATGTTTACGTTACGTAGTGGGCTATATATAAGGTTAGTATAGGGATAAACAGTCGCGCTCTCACCCTAAAAATCTGAACGAGTTTGAAATAAAAAAATTTAACTCATGCCAGTGGTTCAGTGTTCCTTTGCCTTGTGTGACTTTTCTGGTCTGATTTAGGGCAGTTCAGCTCGGTTTAAGTTCATCCGCTTTGGCTTCTACATAGGGGAAGTTATATAGAAGGGAAACAGACATCTATTAATTTTACTGATACTATCGTAGTTATACGTTTCTAGGCTAAGACTCCAGACTTTAGAGACCTGGGACCCGTTCCTCAAAAGTCCTGGTAACTAAACGGGCGCGAAGCCATGTTTTAAAGTCAAAATTTAAAGGATAGTAAAGCAGGTTCTGGCACCCAAACCAGTCCCTTTTGTTTTTTTAGCTAATATTTTTATTTTCTTGAATGAAAACAGAACAGCTTTACGGGCCCGTTAAGTTACCGGGACTTTCGAGAAACGACCCCCTGGGCTCAGTTGTATGAAGGATGGATGACGCTACCTGAAGGATAAATCAGTATCCAGCGGATAAGGGACTGTAAAACCTACTTCGCTATCCTCCGGATAGGGATTGATCCAGTGGATATCTTTATCCAAACTTCGAACAACCTGGTCCTGGTGTGCCGGGCTTAAGCTTCTTACAAAAAAGTCTGGAAAACTCTCGCATAAAAGTCGAGATCCAAATGCAAGTTTCTCAAAGAGAGTTCACCTTTAATTTGTTTTAATCGATCGAAAGCG
Organism: Stylophora pistillata; assembly: GCF_964205215.1. Taxonomy (NCBI): domain Eukaryota; kingdom Metazoa; phylum Cnidaria; class Anthozoa; order Scleractinia; family Pocilloporidae; genus Stylophora; species Stylophora pistillata. The sequence continues at coordinate 27,522,435 of NC_142524.1, forward strand.
ATCGATTATTAAAAAAAGATAAACGACATAATTTTAAATAAACGACATCGACTTAAAACGTTTCTCGATCAATTTCATCACAATTATGAAATAAAACAAGGTCACCAAGCTTATGTAAAAGCCGTACCAGTATTTGTTTAGCTTCTTCATTGATTGAAAAAAAAAAAAAAACCGGGAAAAAAGTAGCTATCGGAATGCTGGCGCGCTTGTTCGCACCGCACAGAATGTATTGTGCATTACTGAGGAATCACCTTACGCAATATTTGATGGATTAGGAAGTACTTGTAGCCTTAGAATAAATTGAATTGCATAATACACAATAGAAGATAGGTTTTTGACCTGGGGTTAAAACGCTTAGCTACTTGGTAAGCAAATGGTAGAATCGTCACATAAAGCTGATTCAACTGATTTAACCTGATCCTTACAAACATTATCAGCCTCGAGAAGAATCGCTTTAGTTAAATATTCTTTTATTTAAATAAATTTATTTCTTTAATTCATCACAAACATATAGTATGATGTTTCCCGACGCGGAACCAAAGTGTATTATAACAAACTGCGGGCGCAAGTCCTACCTAATTCCTAGGGAATTACTATGGTGCAAGTCCGTGCACACATAATATGACGTGTGCAGGTTTACTTAGCTACAAGTTCCTGTCGAGGTTTCAAACCTTTAAAGAAAGTTCTTCCTCTCCATCCAGATGGATACTCGTATTTGACGTCATCAAAGGCCTAGATATCGCGGATAATAAAATCAGAACATCAACAATTAACTGCGCGTGCTTTCTATCTTACATCCGAAAAAAAAGTTGAGTTTTTTTCGGACGTAAGAAATGAACAAAAGATCAATTACACATTAATATTAATAAATTCAATTCGTTGAGAAGGGATGTAAAGAAACTTATTCGCACTAAGTACAATGCCTACATAAAAGAGTTGGCTAATAATGTTGCAACTGATCCCAACAAATTTTGGAATTTTTACCGCTGTAAAACCAAGGCAGGCCCACAAGCTTCCTTCTACCATTAAGAGAGACATGACTGATCCTGTTCCTGCTACTAATCCTATTGATAAAGCCAGTTTATTCAATGACTATTTCTATTCAGTATTCAATCTCAAGAATGACCAGCCACCCCCAGCTGGATGTCATGCAATATTTCCTGTCAGTGAGTGCCTATCCAATATTACCCTGTCTGAATTTGAGATCTTAACAACTCTTCAGTCTCTTAACCCTTCTAAAAGTCCTGGTCCTGATGGTATCCCCTCACGGCTCTTAAAGGAACTGGCTCCAGAAATCAGTAGTTCTATCACCTGTATATTTAACAAATCCCTATCTGAAGGGTCTTTCTCAAGTAAGTGGAAAGATTGCAATCTTACGCCTGTTTTCAAAAGCTGATCAAAGAGATATCGGCTCCAACTATCGTGGAATTGCTTTACTACCTATACTATCTAAAGTCCTTGAGAGACATGTCCACACAAGATTGTATCATCATGTCTTGGATTTTTTTAACATTAATCAGCATGGATTTAGGCAGCACCGATCATGCGTCACACAGCTCAGTTCAATTTGTGTACTCTACTGCAAAATCCCTTGATGCTGGCATATAGACAGATGTCATATACCTCGACATGGCTAAAGCATTCGATAAAGTTCCTCATGAGAAATTGCTTTACGAGCTGGAGATGGTTGTTGTAAGGGGTCAACTCCTTGCTTGGTTTAGAAGTTATTTGACCAATAGGCGTCGCAGAACTGTCATCGAAGGCCATGCTTCTGACTGGAGATATGTTCCATCTGGTGTCCATCAGGGTTCAATTATCGGTCCTCTTCCTTTCCTTATATTTATTAATAATATTGCTGTTAACATCGATGCTGATACAAATATCCACCTTTATGCAGACGATGCAAAATGCTTTAGAGGATTACTGAGTTTAGATGATCAGGACGCTCTTCAAAGAGACCTCTATTCAATTGAAGACTGGAGCGACCTCTGGGGTATGTCCTTTAATGCTTCTAAATGCATCTCCAAAAAGAAAAAAAAAGCCTACGAATTCATCTTATCAACTTGGTAACAATGTCATTGCGAAGACACGGTGTGAAAAGGATCTAGGAATTCTTGTTAACAATAAATTTTCCTGGCATGATCATATTATTAACAAAATCAGCACAGCTAATAAGGTTTTGCGTCTAATAAGAAGATCTTGTGGGTCGTGTGCCATTGCTGATGTTATTAAAAAGCTGTGTGTTTACCTCGTTAGACCACATCTTGATCACGCCTCTCAAGTGTGGTCTCCTCGTCAAGCTTATTTAAGCGATATGCATGGTAGAGGCTGTACAACGTCGGGCGACTAAGCTCATGGTCGGGAATAGGATTTCTTACAAAGAATGTTTGAATAAGACTGGTTTGCTGCCACTATCCTCTAGACGTATCTATTTAGACTTCATTTTTTTATTCAAATGTCTGCATAGTTATTATGACCTCGACATCTCTAAGTATCTGCAGTTTTATGATTCTGAGCATGAACCCCATAATTTAAGGAACACTGTACTAACTTTTAAAACTAACTATGCAAGAACAGAATTATTTAGGTCGTCTTTTTTTCCCAGAGTTGCTCGTCTTTGGAACAATTTACCTATATATCTATTAGGAGAAGGGAATCACTTTCTATGCTCAAAATGACCTAAGACTCTATTGTTTGGCTATTGATAGCTGTGATTTAATGTAATTGTTATTTAATTTTAGTTAGCACTAAGTTTTAACATGTAGCATTTTACTATACTCGTTTTACGATACTGCCTGTCATTATGTATATACTTTATTTATGTTCTTGTTTTCATGTATATAGTTTCTGGTGGCCTTTATCATTAGGGAAGTTCATTCCTGTTGCTAGGTCTTCCAACAGCTATTTAACTATATGTTTGTATGTATATATATTTATTTGCTGTAAATTGATTAAAGTATTTTCCCACTTTTGTTAGGCAACGCTCTCCAGCGCGAACTTGTGATACTGAAAATGTGGACTGCGTGACTGATAGTAACGATGTCTAAAAAGCTCGAAATTATTTTAGAGGTTTAGGACAAATGCTCTCGTGTATTGTTTGAACTGATCATTTTGTTCCATAGTTCTTGCAGGCAAAAGAAGCCTTACGGTTTCGTTTGATTTTAGAAAAAATAACATCATACTCTTTACTGTTAGCAGTACATTAACATCTTTGATGCCATGATGTGCATTTTTTGTAGCTATTAAATTAGCTAACAGTGAAGTCCTTCTCAGTCACTTTGGTGCTGGATCAGTGATGGTTGGTTCCACATCACTCATTTCTCTTGGCACCATTGGACTGACTTGAGACTTTCTACAGTTGATGAAAATCAGTGCGAAAGGAATAACAAATGCTGACATCAGAACTCCACCTGTCATATAAAACGAATTGGTATAGTTCCCACTTTGGTCCGCCATCAAACCTGAGGAAAACAACACAGACAGAAGAAATCTAGAGTGCAGTGTCCTGATAACGCATTTTAAAACAAAGCTCGAAAAGGATAGGCTCCTTCAGTAACCATGTGACAGAACTTGTCAATTATGTAGGGATTTTCTTACCAGCAATAGGTCCACCAGTAGCCGCTGAAAATGAATAAAGCAAGTTGAGGATACAAAATGAAGCCGTCGCTCTTTCTTTATCCACACAGCTAAGCAAGATGTAACATTGTGTGGTTATGAAAATTCCATCGCTTATTCCATAGGCGCAGCTGAATACAACTAAGGCCCAGTATTTGGTTGCCAAAGGTAAGAGGAGTACAGATACACCAGCGATAAACAGAGATGACTGATAAACAAATATCGGGTTCATCTTTGGATAGCTGCACAGTTTTCCTGAAGTTATCCGAGCAAGTGATGAGGTAAGGCCAATGAAGATGAACAGTCGAGAGGCGCTCTGCGCCGTGATCCCAAGATCTTCACAGTACTTGACCTGGTTAAAATTAATACAAATACCCTATTATAAAATTCTTAATGGAGAACATGGAAAGAAAATGAGGCAACGCAGGAGTTGGTCATATCATTATCGTAAACATCTAAACTTTTGGTAGTTCTGTCGTGTTTTGAGCAGTTATCTTTATTCAAAGCATCCCAACCAGCCGTACTTTTAAGAATTTTAAATTGATTGACTAATCTCACTTTCCGGGCCAGTTCCTGTGCTTGGGCACAGCCATGGTCTATCGTTGCTAGACTCAAACCATTCTCAAGACCATGCAGTATAGTACAGTTTTCTTAACGAGGGACCTCCGCTCATGCGACTTATATAACAAATATGTTCTCATCGTTTTCTCAGCAAACGTATTAGCAGGCGAAAATATTGAAATTATTGGTATTAGCTATACTATAAACAGCTGTATACTAACTAGATTGATGTATGGAATATACATTCCAAAAGATCCCACCATCAAAGAAATGACGACAAAACTGTAAACAGGAAACGTCCACACGCTGCAGTAAAAAGAGATTCTGCCCTTAATTCCAACTTCTTCCTCGATGTCCAATGTTCCTGATTTTACCTTCATCACCATCGTTGTTTCTATTACGTTTGGATTGAAATTAAAACTCAAAATGCAAACAAGAACGAAGGTTGCCGTCATAATTCTAAAGGAGTTTCTCCATCCAAACGCGTCCAAAAGAGCCTGAAGCAACGGGCCTGTGTAAAGGACACCTACACTTGACCCCAGTGCTGTTATACCAACAGCTAAAGGGAGTTTTTTATTGAAATATTTTCCAACAACCAAAAAGTTAGAGTTATAAATGAAGCAGGCCCCCAAGCCGTACACCAAACCGTAGGTAAAGTACATCACTGTGAGGCTATTGGCAAAGGAAGTTGCTAGCAGACCTATCACGCAGAGCAATCCTCCTAATAAACACGTGATGCGACAGCCAAAGTGATCGCACAGGTATCCAGCCGGCAAACTTGCAAACCAAACCATAGCTAGGCCGATTGAACCAACCCAAGCTGTGAAAGAGACGAATTTCAAATTGATTTAGCTCCTTTCAATGTAGTGGTCAGGGGAAAAAATATGATTATGGACATCTCAATTCATTAGGCTTCCTTTTCAGATCCTATCAACAAATTTGATCATATCACCCCTGTATTGCTTCAACTGCATTGGTTACCTTTTCACTTTCGGATTCTTTTTAAAGTTTTATTGTTAGTTTATAAGGCCCTAAATGGTATGGCACCATTATATATCACGGAATTACTTAGCTATCGTACATGTTCACGTACGCTATGTTCTACTGATCAAAAATTTCTGGCTGTTCCGAAGTCAAGACTTAAAACATACGGAGAGAGGGCCTTTTCCGTTGCTGCACCTAAACTCTGGAACGAACTACCATTAGATCTTATTAGTTTAGATACAATTAATTTATTCAAGAAACACTTAAAGACCGATCTTTTTAAAATAGCATATAATGTTTAACTTTTTGATAAATTGGGAATAGGATTTACTGTGATATTTTTATAAATAAGTCTGCAAATAGGTTTTTAATTTATTCATATTTTATTACTAGTGGGGATCTTTTTAATTATTTTAATATTATGAATTATAAAGCGCTTTGGTCCGTTAGTGGAGTTAGCGCTATATGAGTTATGTTAAATTAAATTAAAGTAAAACTATCAAAACAAAAGCATGTTATCTATTTCAAACGGCCGAAGCGGTACAAGATTGTGGAAGAATCTTCTAGCGCCCGCTTGCATCTCATAAATTTAAATGATTAACAATTGAATATCTTCGCATCATGCCTCCTGGAACTCATCGAGATTATGAGCCATTAACGTAAGAAATCGTGTTTAAACAGCGATAGTAACTTCAAAATCAAAACAGGTTACAAGTTAACATCGTTAACTACAAGGAAGTGACTTTATTATTCAGTTAATGAAGTATCATACCATAAGCGGCGCTAAGTGACTGTTCATATCTCATCGAAAATCGAATTCATTCGATTACGACGCTGTGATTACCAATCAGGGTTCACTGAGTTTTCAAAAATCTGCTTCGTAGTTTATTCATACAACTTGTTCATATCCAACGCAGACTTCATTTTTAGATAACGAAATTTAAGTTCCCAAACAGACCTATTTCAATCCACAGCTTACACCACTGCCATCTGTTTTATTAAGTTACGTAATCAGCAGAGGCTTCCTATTTATCTGTACACTAAAGAAGGGGAAATTGGACAGAGTCACTCATCAGAGCCGAACAGCAAAATCAATCTTTAACTCATGACTTTTTTATTATTAAAACAGGTTTCTGATCAGCGTACCTGTTTTCCCTCTTGTGGCATTAAAGTGCCTCATCAACTCCGGGAACAAAACGCCAAAGCTGAGCGTAAAGCCCAGATTAATTCCATTACACATAGCCGCCGAAAAACATACGACCCACGACCACAAGCTATCTTGGAACTTTGTACCACCAAAGAACCGCTTCAGCTTTTTGAAAGCGTTTTTGCTGTCTTCTCTGTTATGCATTGAAGTTGGAATTCACCCAGGTCGCTCTAACAGAACTCACGCATATTGATTTTATTTCAACCGGTCGAAAAACTCGTCGGAGTCGGAATTACATGCATGCTGCGCTTCTGTATGCAAATAAAGCCTCATTACGTAGTTCACACAATCATCCCGCACGCCGAGGGCAAAATGCAGTCGATGGATCAAATCCAATCTCTTTTTTTATATTTTCTACAAGCCCGTATACATCAATATAGAACTTCTGGGTTTATGGTTCTTAATGTTCGAGGAGATGTGCAAAACATAACTTCATCGAGGAGTTTTCTCGTTTTATGTTTAACATGAGTACGTGTTAAAAGAAAGGAAACATATTTCGTTAATGTGAAAAATGTGGCTCAATTATGACTATTATATTCTTCAGAAATTGCTATTAACTGGTTGCGTTTAACCTTGCAAACATTTAATTTCTTTTAGTTGTAAGCCCAACGAGAGAGAACCGAACATTGGAGGAACAATGAGCCTGCATGATAGTCCCCTCTTGGCCTCATAGACACATTTTGAGAACTCTTCAGCACAATTTAATCCTGTGCTTGATAAGCTAATTCATTTGTCTCCGATGTTGAAAAATGAGTTCATTCAAGGTTCAAATCAATGAACGATCTCAACCGATGAGGTTCTCTCGTGCAACTGCGCGTCAAAGTGTAGGCTTTAACGGACTCAACGAGCTCGCCAACAGTTACATGCAATATCGAAAATTGCCTGAAAGTGAGTGCATTATATTGCATGAGACTTGGTAGCAGAGATTTCTATAAATCAGAAAATAATCTCGCACTTTAAATCTCAATTTTTATTACATGCTAAATATAAACAGGTTACGTAATCACAAAGAAATAACCAAATAATTCACAACACTATTATAGAGACGCTGTAACTCAGATGTCGAGGCATGACAACCTCAAAGGGCGATGACTTCATTCCACAATTTTAGGTGACTTAATACAAGGCGTACATATCCCGGATAGGAAAAAAGAACAAAAATAGTTAACTGCGCATGCCTTAACCTCGCCAGAGATTACTTATAAAGTTGATAATTGCATGAAAGTGAGTGCCGTTGCGTGACTTATGGTAACAGTGGTGTCTAAAAATACTCGTGCGTTTTCAGCAAATTCCCATTTTTCCAAAAAAACGTTTTGTATTAAAATTGTATTTACTATTGCTTAAATGTTTGCTGAACTTTTTACTTCGGTAGTCATAATCTGATTAGTTGAGAAACTCTCACGTGTATCAATTTGCAAAGAAAACTCGGAACTCAGTCTAATTGTTACATAGTTTATCCGAAAGACTCCTAGAAAACTACTGCGCTTTGATACATCTATCCACCCACTGATATCTATTCAGCATACTCTCCAAATAGACTGAAAGTACTGTACACCTGCATATCTTAAGGTCCGAGCGTGGTTTGGGGACGAATATTTGATCGCTCCGCGTTAATGCAATTTTTTCACTCTAACTATGCCTCATCCGTCTGTTAATTCGCTTAAAATAGAAAATGACAGCCTCAAATCCGAAATTGCTTCCCCAAAGAGACATTTTGAAGACTTTCAGAATTCGCTCAAACTTAGCGTCAACGATGCCAATGTCTCCAGCAATGACGGCGAAGTGAGTCGACCGGCGACATCATTGGACGAGACTTTGAGACACTCTGCAATTTTATGGCAAGTCTTACGATGACCTTCGCCAGGAAGCCGATAAAAGTTTACAGCAGCTCTGGTCACGCCTGAATATCCTATTTAAACGAGTGGAAGAGACTGGGAAATCCATCGAGCTGATTCAGCGCTACAGCTATCAGTACAACGTAAAGATCGTCGGTCTCCCTGAAATAATGGCAAGTGAGTCAACCTCCGACACAACTATACTATGTTTTAGCCTCTTTCAAGCTGCAGGAGTTGAAATTTCTATTCAAGATGTCGATATTCCTTATCGTATTCCCACCAGTAAACCCCACTACTGGTCCGAGACCAGTCGTTTGCAAGTTCACAAGAAGGTGATTGCTACAGAGAAGGTCAGGAATGTACGGAAAGATGCATGCAAGGTTACAACTTCTTCGATTGGTTTACCTGTCGATTGCAAACTAGAAAACGTTAAGCTTTTTGATCATCTAACTCCGCTGGTCCAACAACTCCTGGCGGATACGGAAAAATTTCAAACTCGTAATGGCTTCAGGTTTTGTTGGTGCAAGAACTTCAACATCTATTTACGGCGAACCGAAGACTCCCGCCCTGTCAAGCTCAAAGCCCTTGACGACCTTGAAAGATTTTCCCGGCAAGATAGGCTACCTTCAACGGCAAGTACTCTGAGTTTTGAATTTTGTAACTTAATTTGTAATTTAATCTGCTGCTTCTATGATGGCTGATGAGAGATCCCTTCAATCTTTCCTCCCTTTGAATCACTTGGATGATACTTCTTTTAATTTAACTAACTAATCCCTCTTTTCGTTCTTACCTCGGTGATAATAACCATCCCTCCATTAACAACTAGTGAACTGGAAAGCATTTGTGGCATTTTCGCTTCAAAGAAAGCTCCTGGCTATGCCAGTATCTATCCCAATACATGTCATTTAATTTTCATTTCACCTTATTTCTGCTCCTTTGGCAGATAATATCAATTTATTTCTCCTAAAAGGTATTTTCCCGGAGAAACTTAAAATCGCTATAATTATTCCATCTTCAAAGCAGGGGATCCTAGCTTTTTGCAAACTACATAGCTATTTCTTTGTTGCCTAATTTTTCCAAATTTTTCGAAAAAGTTCTGAGTAGAATCATTTGCCGAAAAACACGAAATACTTTACCGCTGTCAGTTCGGATTTCGGAAAAATCACTCGAAATCGCACGCGCTAATTCATTTGGTAAATAAAATTACTTCTACAATCGAGCAACACGAAACAACGGTGGTTGTTTTCCTAGATCTTTCCAAGACATTCGACACTCTAGACCATCAAATCTTGTTTGCCAAATTGGAGCACTATGGTATCGTGACGTGGCTCTGCAGTGGTTTAAAAGCTACTTTTCTTGCCGCCAGCAATTTGTCCAATTCAATCAAGCTTGCTCTTCAAAGAAAATCATCATGTGTGGTGTCCCTCAGCTCTGCTCTCTAATGCCTCTGAATTAACAGAACCCATGCTCTTCGCTGATGACACCAGTATCTTTTATTCTCACTCAAACCCAAATTGCTTAGAATCCGTACTTAATGATGAACTCCAATTCAAAATATTCATGTTTGGTTAAAATGTAATAAGCTTTCAGTTGATATAAAGGAAACAAATTACGTCATTTTTAAACCCAGACAGAAGAAATTCAACTCCAGCATTTCTCTCTCCTTTGGAGGTAAACTCCCCGGCTACAACGATCTAATATAACTAAATTCCTTTGGGTCTGTATTGACGATCATCTCACCTGGAACACCATATCAGTTATGTATATAAAAAAATTGCTAAATCAGTAGGTATTATATTTAGGTCGCGCTTTTTCCTATCCTCTACAACCAAACTCACTTTGTACTACACCTTAATTTATCCTTATATCTCCGCCTGGTCTTGCACATACGTATCTAACTTAAATAGATATATCTTTTTAACCAAGCGCGAGGGCCGTACTGGGAGAATATCGGCACGAGGTCTTGACAGTACGGACCGAGCGCAGCTCGGTCCGTACAAAAAAGACCGAGGGCCAATATTCTTCCAGTACGGTCCCGAGCAAGCTTGGTTAATAAGAGATTTATTATATGACTGAAGTTCAAAGGGACACAAGTGCGGTATCACTGGGGACCATTCGGGACAGTGCCCGGTCCAACACTGAGAGAATATTGACCGGAAATAGAGCATTTTGATTGGTTGATTTTTTTTATTGGCCCTCTGACTGCCCGAGTCGTGTAATAAAATTTATTAGTATATACTAAAAAAGTGGATAGCGTTGAAGGCACGCTCTGATTGGCTAGTCAAACTCCGAATATCCTTTGCTATTTACCTCCGAGCAACTCGGGAAAAAATGGCGTGCCGGTTTGCATCCGTGACAAGCGAAGAAATCACTCAAATGACGACGAAGCAGTCCTGAAAACACAGAAAGCGACTAAATTTGGTTTGGCCGTGTTTAAAAGTAATGGTAACCGGGAGTTTATCGATAAAAACCAATGAAAAAGGTTTTGTTTACAAATGCAAATTAATCTTGCGTAACCTCACTTGTTCACTTGAAAATCAAAGTTAAATGGTATTTTTTACAGAATGGTTTCAAATACAGAAAGAGTTTGCAACACCATTTGAAGAAATGTCGCCACCAGAGCTAAACAAATGTCTTCAGAAATTTTATGTCAGCGAAAAAACGAGACGGCAGGTTTTACAACAAAAAATCACTTACCGCGATCCGAGCCGCGTTGGATCGTTACGCGCGGGAAAATGTTGGAATCGTTGCTGGAATGTATGAATTAAAATCAATTCTTGGTGGTGTATATTATCTCACTGTTTTAGTATATACTTAAAGTGCACCTACACTCAAAAAAAATTTTTCGGTTAACGAAGTAAGCTTATTTTTTTGAGTATTTCTGCGCAAAAATTTTTTTATTTGCTCAAATCTTCAATTTTCTATGCCCAGTCAAAATACGGAAAATCGGCCGCCATCTTGCCCCACGACCGAGTTTAAAGAAGAATGGCTCTAGCGGGTAATGTGACGTCAAATCGAGAACACGAAAGTCTGCATCTCACACATTTTCACTTGTTTGGGAAGATTGTCGTCGATATCGTCCGAAATATGCCGACTAGGTGTGTTGTATGAAGATTGTATGGAGCGCGATACCTTCTTGCAAATTTCGCACGTTGCTACATCCTTCTACAACACACTTAGTCGGCATATTTTCGGACAATTATCGACTACAACCTTCCCAAACAAGTGAAAATGTGTGAAAAGCAGACTTTCGTGTTCTCGATTTGACGTCACATTACCCACTAGAGCCATTCCTCTTTAAACTCGGTCGTGGGGCAAGATGGCGGCCGATTTTCCGTATTTTGACTGGGCATAGAAAATTGAAGATTTGAGCAAATAAAAAAATTTTTGCGCAGAAATACTCAAAAAATTAAGCTTACTTCGTTAAGCGAAAAAAATTTTTTGGGTGTAGGTGCACTTTAAACAACTATTCGCCTCAGTGTCGGTGGTTAGCGGTGAATATTTACCTCGCCGCTTCGCGGCTCGGTAAATATCCACCACTAACCACCTCCACTTCTGTGAATAGTTGTTAATTATTTGTCAAAGCGAGCTGTGCAGGCTATCACCAACTCAGACTATCTGAGCCCATTCCGCTCCTTTATTCTCCAAACTAGGAATTTTAGATATTTTCCAAGTCAATACGTTTGAAATCGAAAATTTTATGTTTTGTTATAAAAATAACTCTTTATCACGATACCTGCGTGTCTCAACTGAAACGGGACCGAAGCTATGCGGGACTTCGCACTAGTTTACTGACGAGATTGACAGGAGATAAAATAATTGCTGCTAATGTGGGATAAATTGGCCACAATAGTGACGCTTTTGTTTCACCCGACATCAAGAACATTGATACAATAAACATCACGTAATCTCTTAACTTAAGCAAAGGTGGGGTTAAATATTGGCAAAGAGTCAAATACGTATAAAAAGGCAACGAAAGCCCGAAGAGAAGGCCGGAGCATGGGGAGGGGGCGGGAAAATTCTTCTACAGTACGAAAATCTGTGTTCGGATGTTACCACGATGGGAATGAAGGTGAGAAAGACCGGGAGAGAAACTGACCTTGCCTATAACCTTGGTGCTATTTGATCTGACCTCATTTGATTGGCTTAATGGATACAGCGCTGGACTGTTGTGAGCCCCGGCCGGACCAACACTCAGGGTCTTAAAATAATTGAGAAGAATTTGCTACCTATCTATAACATGAAGAAATGTTTAAATATTCTGGTCTTCTCTGATAGGGACGAATAAATGGAGATCCCGTCTCCTGCAGGGTTGAGGTAGGAGACATTAATTTCCCACACACGAGATTATTGGGTGATGGATGTCCTCCCCTGGGGTGGGATGGGTGGGTTGTTTAGGAGTCTTGTTACTGGAACATTAGTTCTGTGAGATCTCTCCCGCCAAATCTGGCGAAGTTTCTAAATACTAAAAAAATAAATACACAACGCTCCTTGCTCCATGCAAAGGCACACCTAAATACTTAACTATGACGGACCTCGAGATAAAATCACATCATGCTTATGTTATATCGAACGCATTTGTGTCCTACAAATCTCAAGCAATTTACAATTCTCTACTAAGGTCCTAAAATTTGGAACTCTGTCCCTATCCGGCAACCACTCGTTCGTCCAACTTTCTTAGCTTTAAGACGAAAATGGAAGAGTCCTTACTTAATAATCACTAAATTGCCAAGCCGTACATTCGCAGCGCTTTTTCTTTACTTGATTTGTTATTGTAAGTGAGGTGGCCCTCACATAAGCCCAGTGGCTTCTTGGGTCTCCTCGCGTTTTAGCTGCTATCGCTGAAGTAAATACTTGTGTTGTTAAAATAGGACAAATAAAGATGATGATGATGATGATCCAATAATATATTCATTTCAATTTGCACTAGACACACTTACGTAGTGCGTACCAATTTTTAATCAGTCAGATCAGTAAGTTCTAATTTAAACATCACTGGCGAGTCACAACAGAGAAGAAAGCGAAAACAGTTTTAACTAGAAACTATGGAAACGTTAACTCGAGCTTGCATGGGATTTGTTGTGTAATAAATAGCTTTATTATATGGCTGTGTCTGACAAGGACTGGGAACTACCAAATTCACGAATTTGATTGGCTGAAATCAATATTGAAAGCGGTCTAGATTTTCCCATCTAGACCGGTCTAGAAAAAAAGGTACAAACAATATAAAAAATTGGCATATAAGATACAGCCATATAATAAACATCTTATTAACCGAGCTAGGTCGGTCTGTATGGGAGAATCTCGACCTGGGTCGCTGGTACAGACCTCACTGCGTTCGGTTTGTACTAGCGACCTTGGTCAAGATTCTCCCATACAGACCTCCCGCTCGGTTAATAAGAGCTAAATCTTACATGCGAGGTCTTGATAACGAGTGTGCTGGCGAAGCCCCAAGAGGAATGAAAACAATGCAAATTTGGCGATCAAAAGAGAAAAAATAACGGCTTGCATTTTTAGACTCCAGCGTTTTACAAAAGCTCAAGTAAAAGGCTGAGGCACTACTCGACTGGAAAATGGTTTCGATTCAAGATGGCTTGTGGTCTAGGTCGGCTGTTACAAAACGTCAGTGTGTAATGGGATTAGCTCGACTTTGCTGTCAGCTTTGGAGTTTTCAAAATTTTGTCCAAAGACTAATGGGCGCCAAGCCTGCAAATTCTTGGATTCGCAAACAATCGGTTCTCTCCCATTTGGCATAAGAGAGATTATGGTGACTGGGAATTTTTGACGAATATGATTAGTCTTAATTATCCGAAATTCACGGTATTTTGTTCCTTTTACAACCCTGACACAGGAATTTTCTCATGGTAAACAACATAAAGGAGATCGGAAAAGCTCCTTAGTTGAGTATTACAAACAACTACTTGTAAACAGTGGCCCATAAACCTAAAGCTGTCACCTACACGAGCTTCTAAAAAGCGTGAGTCGATTTGGTTCAACAGCTTTGCTCCTCAGGGCGCAGTGATGGTTTGAAAAACGTGATTTGGCTATTTTTTTTGCAGGTCACGCCATTCTTTCACCTGACTAAAGTTAAAAGCAAGGTCTGGGAGTTTAAGGCGACTTGGGTTAACTCCAACTAAAATGGTTAACAGCAAAGACAGCGACGGCGCTTTCAAAAAGTTGAAGCACTTCTTTAGTGACAGAAGGTTCCAAGATAGTTCGTGGTCATGGGTAGTGTGTTTTTCGGCGGCAGTGTGCAATGGAATCAATCTGGGCTTTGCTCTCAGCTTTGGAGTTTTGTTCCCGGAGTTGATGAAGCACTTTAATGCCTCAAGAGAGAGGATAGGTAAGCTGGTGATAAATCTGTTTTTGTATTTCACTAAAGAGTGAAAGTTTGTGAAGAAACTGTGAACTATTCGCTGCTCGGTTCGGATATAAGCAGTGAATTAGAAAAAAATGCCCTGAAGACGATAAATGTTTATATGGCAATCCAAAATAATGCTTAACCAATTGGAACACTGGTTTTGATAACGAAGTAGAAGAACATCTATTTTGATTTGGTATCTAGCGAGAACTTGGGGACCGTTTACAACAATAATTCTTATTTTAAGCATAAATTTAACTAGTTAATTAAGTATGATTTAGCCATTTGTTTATATTTAGAATTTAGTTTTAAAGTCCGAAGTTACTTGAGCTAAGCTACGGCGATGAGCTTCCTGATGTGATAGCCATGTCTAAGTTCCATCAGTGGACGTACTAAGTTTGTTTACTGACCTTGCTTTGGACCCACACGAAAGTTCTTACTTTGGCTTACTGAGTTGGAAACATTATTCACGTTGTTCTTCATTTATGAGATTGTAACGGAAAAATATTTCAAGGTCAGTTGGCCAGCATGCCCACTTATACTGCTGATGACTATGTAAGCAAATGCTTTCGAGTTTACTTGGAAGCCGAGCGAGAATCAGAGTTGGAGTCTTTCCCTTTTCTTTTCTCTAAAATGAATGAAATAAGGGTATTGATTATTCCAGCATACAGTTGATAAATCTTGTGTTTTCGTTGTCAGAATGGTCACTTTTTGAACTATAGGGGCCGGTGTATATACGTGGCATGTCACGAATACTGAAATGTAAAATGTCTTCTCTCAAATGCTCGATATATGTGCAAACCTTAAGGATGCTGTTCTGATTTCAGCCCATTTTGTAGCATCAGAAAATTTTGCTGATCTTTTATCCCCGCTTTCAGAAAAAAAAAAACCTGTTGATTCTTAGCAGACGATTGAACATTTGACCAGTTCTCAGCTATCCGCTGACGGAGAAACAGAATATGCGTGAGTCCTATGCGCAATTAAGCAGTTTAATGAGATTTGAACGGTTGAATCAGTGGTGCCAAAGGAGTGTAATGTTTAAATGAGTCTTTAAATAACTTCTCTTAAAAGGAGTTAAGAATATTTAAAATGTTAAATATTCTGGTTAACTTGTTACAAATTCGCACTGTAGATGTTCTTTACTTTTTTTTCTGAAAGATAGGCAGCCAGTTATGAATTGCTATCTATCTAACTAAACTAAAAGGAAATAATTCTAAAATCGTCTTTTTTACAGCCTGGGTTGGTTCCATCGGCCTGGCCATGGTATGGTTTGCTAGTTTGCCGGCTGGATACATGTGTGATCACTTTGGATATCGCATCACGTGGTTCTTGGGAGGAATGCTGTGCATGACAGGTTTGGCAGCGACGTCTGTCACCAATAGCCTCACTCTGATGTACTTTACTTATGGCCTAGTGTACGGTTTGGGAGCGTGTTTCATTTACATCTCTAACTACCTGGCAGTTAGAAAGTATTTCAACAAAAAATTCTCATTAGCTGTTGGTATAACAGCATTGGGGTCAAGTGTAGGTGTCCTTTACAATGGCCCATTACTTCAGGTTCTTTTGGATGTGTTTGGATGGAGAAATACCTTTAGAATATTGATGGCAGCCTTCGCTCTCGTTTGTATTTTGAGTTTGAATGTTAATCCAAACGTAATAGAAACAACAATAGCGACGGGGGCGGAATCAGAAGCATTGAACATGAAGCAACAAGTAGGAATTAGGGGCAGAATCTCTTTTTACTGCAGTGTGTGGAAGTTTCCTGTTTACACTTTCGTCGCCATTTCTTTGATGGTAGGATGTTTTGGGATGTACATTCCTTACATCAATTTGGTTAGTATACAGCTGCTCATAGTATAACTTAGACTTTCGTCACTGAAAAAAAGGATAGAATGTTTGTTACATGCTTCGATATGTTCGAAGGTCCCTAAATAGGAAAGACTGAACCATATGTGATGTCTTCCCAATGATTTGAGTAACGATTAACCGCAGCCGTGTACCCTGAAAACGTCGGGCCGGTAAAGATCGTGAGATTGGTCAATTACGAATTCCAGCTGTCTGAGACGATAAATCAAAAAACATAATTGGACCACTCAGTAACAAACTACACCAAAGAGGAAATCAGAGAAACCTATAACAGACGTCATATTTACAGTCCTTTGAGGAAACCAATTTGAAATCTCTTAGGATCTTTGAACCCAGATCACCCCATCATTATAGCATGGAATCTCGATACCCTTCAGGTGTAAAAAATTTATCTAACGGGTTCCTTGCGTTCAATAGTCTAGAAGGGGTGCGGTAAGAGAGCAGGCCACAGAAAGAATGCAAGCACTGTGATCATGTTGTGGCTTGTGTCCAAACTTAACGCTTGAGACAGGCAAGTAAGAGCAATGGATTGTAAGAGGGTGTCCCCGAAATTAAACAACAACCAATACCCTTGAACAGCCCCCTCAAAATGTGGATGTTTGCGTTGATAGTTTGTATGATGATGACATCTATACCATTTAATTTTCTATCCGTATGTTCTATGGTGATATCATAACACCATAATAAACATATGTATTAAACTTAACTAGGTCAACTACTGTGAAGATGTTGGTATCACGGCGCAGAGTGCCTCTCGACTGTTCATTTTCATTGGTCTTACCTCGTCCCTGGCACGGATTCTGACAGGACAACTTTGCAACAATCCAAAAATCAATTCAGTATTTGTTTATCAGTCATCGCTGTTTGTCGCTGGTGTATCTGTGCTCCTATTACCTTTGGCAACTAAATACTGGGCCTTAGTTGTATTCAGCTGTGCCTATGGAATAAGCGATGGAATTTTTATAACAACACAAAATTACATATTGCTTAGCTGTGTGGATAAAGAGAGAGCGACGGCATCATTTTGTATCCTTAGTCTGCTTTATTCGTTTTCAGCAGCTACTGGTGGACCTATTGCTGGTAAGTACATACTGAAGAATTACTCTTTTCATCACGTGAACTGGCACCCATTATCTCCGAACCAACGACTCCTTGATATACGGATACTTTTTATCCATCGATTTG
The DNA here is from genome assembly GCF_964205215.1 of Stylophora pistillata. Classification (NCBI taxonomy): domain Eukaryota; kingdom Metazoa; phylum Cnidaria; class Anthozoa; order Scleractinia; family Pocilloporidae; genus Stylophora; species Stylophora pistillata. The sequence continues at coordinate 27,540,049 of NC_142524.1, forward strand.
ACTTCGATCTCAGAGAAAACAGACGTGGTGATTAGCTACAACTTTCTTTCTTAAAGTGAGGTTAAGGGGCACGATAATTTTTTTTCACAGCATTGTAACCCTTTGGAGACCTTTTGCATGCAAGTCTTCTTCCTACAACAGAAGTGTAAAAAATAATAGGCTTGCCAGTTTGTGAGCCACTCACATCTTAAGTGTCACATTTTGAAGTATTTTTACGTTTCAAACAGTTTCTATGCTTATTACAAATTCCAAAATTTGGCATCTTTTCCATCAAACATTAAGGTTACTGTCAAATGTTGCACTCAGGTCAGTCGCCAGTTGGCTCAACACGGGTGGTTGTATTAATTTTCTTGCAGCCTTGTGCTTCTCTTGTTTCTCTTTCTTCTCTGTCTCAGATCATAACTGACAAGTCCTGTCACATGGTTAATTTATGAAAGGGGCCTATCCATGTTCGAACTTCGTTTTGAAATGCAATATCTGGACACTGCGTGCTAGATTTCCTTCTATTTGTGTTTTTTCCACAGGTTTGATTGCAGACAAATACGGGAATTATATTAATTCGTTTTATATGACGGGCGGAGTTCTTATGCTAGCGTTTGTTATTCCTTTTGCATTGACTTTCATCAACTGGAGAAAGTCTCAAGTCAGTCCAGAAGTGTCAAGAGAAATGAGCGATGTGGAAGCAGAGAAATGAGCCAACGTGATAGTCAAGGACTTTCCCGTCAGCTAATTCAAAAGCTATAAAAGTACATATCATGGCATGGCATCAAAGATGCAAAAAAATTACTTCTTGTTAAGATTGTCTATTTTTAGCCTTTAAGTTCATTAGTTTTTGCGATCCGCACCCGCCTTGCCGCTGGGACTCATGGTACTGCGCATGCTTCAGTCCATGCTGTCACGGCGAATGTTCAGTCGGCGTAAATTCCCAAAGAAGCAAGACAAGTTTCAGTTTAAGTCAAGTTACCGTTTGTAGTTTTGTAACCAAGTATTTGAATTGTGTGGGTCAGATAGGTAAGTGTCTTTTTCTTTGTTATTGAGACTTAGTTCTAATTGATTTCTATGTTGCATGACTCAATTCTAGGTCAAGAAAATTACTGTTGTTCTTCCCTCGTGCATATACAAATTAAATAGTATCTTACAAGCGTTACAAATCCATAGTTATTTTGCCTTCTGATTAAGTACCGCACGTATTGCTATTAAGTACATTTGGTTCTTATTGTTTATGTATATTTGCTTCAGTTTAGTTGCTCTTTCATGTGGGGAAGGTTGTTATTTTTATGTGCAACTGTTATTATGCGAATTACGGTTCCGCCCCCAAATATCAACATTGTAGTTTGCTTCGTGACCTTTGCCTCTATTTTAGTCTAGCCTTGTACTTAATTGTATTTTGTAATCGTTGTTTTTAGTTTACGAGTACCATCGAATCTTTCCTCGTTGACACGAAATAAACCCTCTTGGTCTTTTCCTCGTCTTCAAGTTTCGGATCTTTGCCTCCGTAAATTACGTCCCTTACTACTCACGGCGCGTTTGGTGGCCAATTTCGCTACCGTTACACTGCTAACGATTAAGGATTTTACGATGTTTTTTAAATGCTACGACAGCTATAAGGCTCGGTTTTTCTGTAAGAAACATTGAACAAAATGATCAGTTCAAACAAAACGTTCGAGCATTTTAAAAAACTTTTAAAATTGTTTTGGGCTTTTAGGCATCACCACTCCCAGAGGTCACGTGATCCACTCGCATTTTTGCAATTTTTTAATATTACAAGTTATTGCTGGAAAGCATTGCCCGTTGAAAGCTGGAAAATCCAAATTTATTTCGGAAGTAAGATAGGAAGCATGTGCAGTTAATTGTTTATGTTCTTATTTCGTTATCCGGGATATTTAAGCGTCAACTAAAATTAGATGAGTGAGGTCATCTTCCGTTAAGACTACGACGACTAAACCTCTGAGTTATTTTGATCTAACTCGATCCATTGAGGCCAAAGCAAAGCTCTCAAAGATATCTTCACAATGTAGACTAATTTTTGACACGTAATTTTTGACGCGAAGCCAAAAACTCACTGGTTAAGATCTTCCATTCATTTCAACCTTGAATGAACTCTTTTTTAAACCTCTAAGATAATTAAAGCTTTCTTCAAAATGTGTCTGAAAAACTAATGGCCACCCATCCTAAAAACTCTTGATTTGGCGTAGGAGAGCCTGACTAACTGCTCGCAATATTAATTTTTGATTAATATGATTAGGATTAAGTTTTTGGCATTCCTTCATTCCTGTTTGCATTGTGAGTGCAAATCTCAATCCAAACGTAGTACAGACAACACCGGATGTGGATGTGGAGTCAGAGAACATTTAACATGGAACAACAAGTAGAAAGTACGGACAGAATCTCTCTCTACTGCAGCGCGTGCACGTTTCTGATTACACCTCCAAAGAAACACCTTAGTCATCATTTTTTTAAATGTGGAGGTTGTTGGCATGTTTTTTTTCCAATCATCAATCTCGTTAGTAAACAGTCATGCATGATCTTGCCAATGCTTTTTTGAAGACGAGATTGATTTTCGCAGTAATGAACAGTTCTTAGGTAAGCAGGGGTACCGGTGCACTTCTCAGTCCACCAACTAACCCAACAAGCCAACTGAAAGCTCACTGTATCCCTCTTTAAACATTTCAGTCCCAAAGTCTCATGGGTAATTCTCTGTACTGTCTGCCATACAATTCTTATGATGTTAGTTTGGAGTTAATTTCAGAGTTAGACTTGATGATATTGCACCGAAGTACTGCTATACTTCTCCATGGTTAGTAGTGCCAGTATCATCATAAGTGCTGTTCATAATGTAAGTTTTTGGGGAGAGGGGTAGAGGGGGAGAGGGGAGAGGGGGAGGGGGGAGAGTGGGAGAGGGGTTCAGAGGATTTTAACTTTGTCACAATAAAATTCACCTCATATCGCCTAAGGCTATCTACTCTTATAACAATCCCTCCTCATTGGCTGTCAGTTATCTGTAGTCCCCACTTTCTGCTCTGTTAGCGACGACTGATAGGGCTGTCCATAAGTTGCTCGGCAACTTTTGAGCAACTTTTCCGATTTGGAGCAACTTTTAGTCCTTCGAGCAACTTTTCGGATCTCGTGCAACTTTTTTCTTTCTTGAATAACTTTCTTGCTTTTTTAAGGCAATTTTAGGCCTCACGGAACAGCGTACGCAGCGTACGTGAGTTAAGGAAAATTTCAGACATGCGCAGATGACTTCCCTTGTGTTTACTTCTCCCCTCCACGCTTTTAAAACTTTATCGTTGAATATCTTATCAAAACACAAAGTCTCTGGTAGTTTAATACTTAAAACGTGAAGACTGCAACGTATTTAAGGATTCTACCGATTTATTTTATTTTTCTTTTCATCGACTTACCGGTAGTGTTAGAAATGCTATTTTTTCGTACTGTTTTGTCTTTCATTGCGCGTGGTGTTTATTATTTGGAATTTCGAAACGGACAAGTTCAAGAATTGGCATCGTAGTTTCAAGGCAAATTGAGGTTTGGAGTCCACTGTTGTTCGTATTAAAGTTGTTTACATGTTTTTAACGCGCGTTCGAGATGTAATGGAGGAATGAAATATATCGACTGAGTAAAGCAAGCGCACGATGCTCAAGGTAAGATTATAAACTAGGTTATCTTGACCCTATCTTGGGGGTGTTGGTGGTAATAGGTCGATTAGCTTAAATTCAATATCGCCCACCCCAGATCGAGAGTGAACTCTGGTTTATTCGTCAACAGGAACCAAGAGCAGTTAATTATCAATCACTTCTCGGGTACTCGTTGGTGCTATTGATAATTTTTGACTGATATCGATTGTTAAATCAATGCTTATTTCCTTTGGGCGCTTTGAATGTGGAGGATCGATCGACCAATACACTGATTCTTTTTCGACCACACTACATATCCATATTTGTGTTGGTCCAGATTTAGAGGCTATGACAAGTTGCCCGTATGTGAAAAAAAATTCCATCGGTGTAGATATTTAATAGGGGAAGAAGAACGTTGAAAGGGGAGAGAGGATTCATTACTGGTCAGATTTGTACTACTTATCTTTTACACGGAATAAGGAAAGACAGGATAATGAACTTGGCACATATTTAACAGTTCCAGTGTTTAAATCTAATTTATTACTGTTATGCATTGTACACTAACTGTATTTAACATAACATTGGCTGCATCACTTAGCTTTGCCGTTCCTGTACAAAATGAGTCACTTAGTGTACAAGAACACCCATACACAAGTCATGTACTTATCACATTAAAAGTTACCTACTGCTAATGGTATGTTTAATTATACATATGCAACATTATAATGATGTAATCTACATGTAGTTAAATATTACATTTATTATGGTCTTAAACTGCTGTAGTGAAGTGACAGCATTTCAATGTTTGTTTAATATTCTACTAAGCTACAGTTAGGCATAACAATTTAAAATCAGATATATTACAGCTTCATTTACCTACTGTTCATTTTGAATGTTATGTTCAATTCATTTAATTCAAGATCCAATACATGATTAAATAAATGTTGACATACATTTACTTCATGCAGTGTGGGTCAGTGAGATCAGTGGTTATGTACAAATCTAAAATGTTTAAAAATTACTGAGCCACCCCCATGACTACTTTATTCTTCATGTGTAGGCAATGGCGTAATATGTACAGTCATGTGGGACCTGGAAAGACAAGTAGTTGGAGGTTGGAAGACATTTGAAAGGTTTTGTAAACACAACTGGCATTCTCTTGGTAGATCATAAATTGGTAGCTCCTCCCCATAGTTCCACACCTTTAGCACTGCTACCTGCATGAGTCTTGGAACTTGTCCATCAGGTGTACTGGTAACTCCCTCAATTACTGTTGGGCTGAATGACCTTTGTCCCTCCAGTGCAGATGTTCCCTTGGCAGAAGCTTTCCAGTGAAGTTTAAGTTTGCGACCATCAGCCATTAGTGACTGAATCATATCCGGTAAGTCATTGTTTACTTTCTTTTCTATCCAAGCTTTAGGGTAAACGTGCTTTGCTGTAAGTGGCCCATGTGTGTTGTTTTCTCTAATCTTGTTTAAGTTCTTTCTTGCCTCTTGCAAAAGGTCTGTGGTGAGCATTTGGGCATATTCTTTCATTCTTTCTTCATGAACTTAACGTGCGGCTTCTGTGGTCCTGGTGTTGGTTTTTCCACTGTGCAGAATGTTCTCAACAAATGTGATTGAAGCCTGTTTTGATAACTCTGACATGTTATCATTATGATACAGTTGCGAAAGGTTGAACTGTCTTTCTGCAAGAACATTGTTAACTGGAAGACTGAAAATGTGCTTGGCGTAGAACGCAAACAGGTTTGGAGTGGCTTCTTTACTTATGAGTGAGCTCTGTTGGGATAAAGCCATTTCTTTGATCTCACATAGCAATTGGGGTTCCTTTAATTTCCAAAGAGTGGCCCATTTAATTAATCCAGCTCTGTCCTTAGAGACCAATGTGAGAATGTTCTGTCCATGAACATGAAAGGGAATGTTCACTGACTTTTCTTTTTGATTTTCAGATCTGACTGGAATTTCAAGAAGCTTTAAAACCGAATGCCAGAAATGACTTTGGTATCTCTAATCAGCTCCCATTCCAAACAACTTAGGAAAAGTTAACCACTCTGCTCCATGATCTTTGATTACTTTAAGTGCTTCTTGTAACATTGGCCTCTGCACTTGTTTGTGAAAATGGTCAATAGCTGCTGGGTCTTTCAATGACATCTTTACCTGTTGTGATGTTACAGGAAAATGTTCTGATGGAGACTTCAACATTTCACTTAAAGTTTCATGGTGCTTCAAAACAGTTGCTGGCCAGAACCGTGCAAGGTAACCACTGGAAAAACCAAGTTCTGCATCACGTGTTCAGAGATGGAATGATGAACTTGTCAAGGAATTCAAACAAAAACTTGATTTCAACTTGAATCATAGGACTTGAGCTCATCTTAATGACATTTCGCGAAATAGTGTGGTGGCTATCTGATTTTGGCAATCTTTGAAGAAGACGCTCAGTAAGTTGTAGACAAGCTTTTCCATGCTTAAGATACCACTGGAGAGTCTCATGATAATATGTTCACCTTGTGTCAATGAATGTCATAGGAAGGGGTGGCTCTTTACTAAGAATACCTAGAGAAACATACATAACTTTGTATTGGCTTGGATGCTCATGATGGAGCCAAGATATTTTATATAGCAATTGTAAAACATGGGGGTTACTCGTGTCACCCTTTGCTCCAAACCCAGTCTGGCACATTCTTCTCAGCATGATGTTTAGTACATGTGGGTAGCATCCTACAAAGAACATTTCCTTTCCAAAAATTTTGGTGTTGTTTGCTAAGAGACCATTTACGTTTCCCTTTTGGGTAGAGGCATTGTCCCCAACCAACCCCGAAACATTGGTGATGTTGTATTCATTTTTCACAACATGATAATCCACATCAGACTGGTGTTTTCCAGACCCATTTGCTGTAAGGCTGTTTGCTAGGACATAAGCTCAGGGCTTGCTCTCTCTAGGTCACCAGGTGTGAACACCTACTATGTGTCTCACTTCTCCTCCCTTGTGGGAGTCATTGCTCAAGAGATGAAAATCATACTTGGAGTTTGAGAAGCACTTGCGTAAAATTAGTTTGTCTGCTTCACCTAAGAGAACATTCCAGTCAGAAAGTGTACTTGGGGAGACAACAAAATTTGTGGGGGGGGGGGGGGGCTACAATCAAACAAAATATTGAAAATCAGATGTAATGCTACAGGTGTCTTTTGATAAGATAACAAAGATGCATGTTGCATGTATCTGACACAAGCCATAAACATCAAAGTTCTTTGGTTGTATCCATTGTTACCATGTGCAAATGTCTCCACAAGGGAATATCCCTTTATGACAAACTCATTGTCCCCCTGCAATTTCTTTTTCAGTTTTGAGGAAGCAGATCTTGTCCCCCTTAACTTGTTGCTGACTTGTTTTTCTTTTTTTTCAGTAGACGTAAGTTTGTTTTGACACTTTTTGAGTTGAATTTGGAGCCTCAACACGTCCTTTTTCAATTGGATGTTCCTTCCTTTTACAAATACTGTAATTATGAAAAAGTGACATTTGAAATTAGTCAAATGTAACTCACGGATTTCACATGATAGAGTATGGAAACAAAGAATACAAAGTAAAAATGTCCGACTAGAAATCCTATCAATGAGGTATGTTTAGAAGCTCTCGATACTGTATGACACTTAAAGATACGCGTCGTTATGATCTGCCGACCGAAAAATTAACTTGCCTCCACATTTTATTACTGACCATGCGGCCATATCGACTACTCTATCTTAACATACGAGAGGTTTTTTCTTCGACTTCTGTTTGGTGGGAGTGTTTCGGTTTATGATTAAAACCATTTAAAGGGGTGTCAACCACGGTCGCGCAAGTTGCAACCGGCGAAAATTCAGAATGTGAATGAAAATCAGTCACCGTGATTGGTGGCTCAGACAATCTGCAGTAGTATTCGCAGACATTTGCAAGTGTTTGCATTTCCATTCCCTCCTTAAAAACACTTACCTAGACTGCGTCTTAGGGCTTTGACTGTTCCTTTTAGATTGGCGTTTTAGGATCTCAAACCCTTACACTCTCTCTCGAGTCGATCGAGTTTTTCTTTACTTAAAAAGCTGCACACTTGCACTGCAATGCTACTTTTTTGTATTTCTTCGGAATAATTCACATATTTTCTCGGCTTCTTTTTGACTGGTGGCTGATTTTTGGAAAACTGGCTGCCGTGAGCTCTTTTACGTGTCATCAGGTCTCACCGTCGGCCGGCGATTAATTAACAAAAATCTGTAACTTTGATGTAAACAACTCACGGCACGAGCCCGCGTTCCTTTTCTCACGCAGAGCTGCAAAGTATTGTAATCTGCGCATGTCTGAGATTTTCATGGGTTACGGTTTCCATGGCTGGGGTACCTTTCCGTGAGGCCTAAATTTGTAAAAACCGCCCATTCAAGTTCTAATTTAAAGCATCAGTTGCTTTTATGCATGATTTTGCGTAAAATACCTTTAGTAAACAAAAAAACACTACTCCCCTGGTGGCCTACCTGTGGTAGCAGCCGAAGGTGGTCAGCGGATATGCTGAAAAATTCAAAATGGCGGAGCCGAGTGGTGCAAAACATTGATCAACAGGGACAGTGCTCTATACTACATCCGCAAAGATTTAGATATTGAAAGACTATGGTTTATACCACGTACATTCGTGTATGTCAGAGAAACTTTATATATTTAATAAGCATATTAGCAAAGTTTGTTTTGTTCGAATACAATCACGTGGTTATCGTAATAGAAAGACAATACAGAGAATCAGATTTTTATGATTTGGGTAGAGAGAGACTCAGTCTTACAATATTGATGAGTCAGTATGATATAATTATGTATATAATATCTATGCAAAGTGAAATCTATTCATTAAATCTTTATCTAAGGTGTTAATCAATCTCTTACACTAAAAAATTGATAGCAGCTTTTGAGTAACTTTTGGATTTTGGAGAAACTTTTGAGCAACTTTTAGAGTTTTGGAGCAACTTTTGAGCAACTTCTCGAGAAAATTGGAGCAACTTTTTGAGAAAATTGGAGCAACTTGTGGACAGCCCTAACGACTGATGCCCCCTCTGTTACCCCTGGAAACCACGTAATCCCCACTAAGATCCTGGACCCTACTCCCCCCCTCTCCCCCCACACCGGCGATAGATAATGACTGATCCCTTAAAGATAAATCAAACATATTTTCAAAATCATGAAAGAAAATTAACAAAAACAAAAACAAGTAAAAAATAGTTGGCTAAGTGTGTCTGTCAAAACTGGCACTTTCAAGCAGAAAGGGACCATATAAGTTTGCATGATCCCCACAAAAGGATCTGTAGTACTCAAACGGTCCCACAACATTGGCAGTTGTAGTTTCCATAGTTTCTGAACTCCATTAATGCGATATGAAAACCAAACCTTTTCAGAGAACCGCAGCCTTCGTACCCAGGCTCCTGACCGAGGGAAGAGAGGGAAGAGAGGGGAGAGCGGGTGATTTGGTTTTAAGAAACAATGAGGGCCGGTTATTTAAACGAGGTCTCACCCAAACCGCGGTTTTACGCAAGCATGGGCCTCAGGATTTCTATATAAGAAGGTAGATTGAATTGAATAAATGACCATCCACCGATAGCTTTTGGTCCTCTTGACACTACGGATCACGAAATAAATGTTAAGATGAAAGATTCAGCCAAGCTGAAGATAGTTTAGAAAGCGGGTTTGTTAATCAAAAGGCTAAACTTTGTTTAAATAACCGACGCTTAATTTTACGCTTCTAGTGACATCACATAAATTTACAAGTGGGAAGAGCTCTTTGCCCGTTGATGTTGCAATGATTCAACCTCTGAGACCTGGTTCTAAACTGTGGAGGCGAATGAAAAGCGTGTAACTAAATTCCGGCTTTACTTAGAGATCGCTTGTTAAAGCCGTTTTTTTTCCTCGGCTTGACTGGAAAAAAAGAGATGGCTGCATCAGGATTTACCAGACAAGTCTATCTACGTCTTGAATGCCATAATATATTGTATGGTGTTGATTTTTCAGTAAAATCAACTAACAGGAAAGTCCTTTGCTATCACTTCGGCACTTGGAACGGTGTTTGTTGCTTCCACATCGTCCTTTTCTCTTGAAACTTGTGGACTGACTTGAGACTTTCTCCAGTTGATGAAAATCAATGCAAAAGGAATGATAAACGCTAACATAAGAACTCCGCCGGTCATGTAAAACGAATTAGTATAATCCCCGTTTTTGTCTGCCATCAAACCTGTGGAAAACAACACAGACAAAAGAAAATCTAGCAAAAAGCTTCCAGATATCGCATTTCAAAACAAAGCCTGAACATGGATCAGCCCCTTCCATAAACTAAACATGTCATAGCCCTTGTCAATTATGACCTAGTTCATGGAAGAATGAGAACTAAGAGAAGCACGAGGGTGTGCGAGAATTAAAACAATTATCAGTGTTGAGGCAACTGGCGACTGACCTGAGTGCAATATTTGACAGTTATATAAATGTTTAATAGAAAAACATGCTAAATTATAAACTTAGCCATCAAGCTTAAAAACAGTTTGAAACGTTCAAATATGACATGCCAGGTGTCAGTGGCTCACTAACTGCTAATCCCATCACTTTTTTACTTCCATTGTATGAAGAATTGAAGACTTCAATCTAACAAAGGGCTTCCAAAGGGGTTGTACTGCTGTTAAAAGGGATTATCGTGCCTCTTAACCTCACTTTAAGAGAAAGAGTAGTATCTGATCATTGTCTGTTTTCTCTGAGATCGAAATCAAATCAACGGATGAAAAATAAGTGTAGATAAAGGAGTTGCTTGTTCAGATATTATGGGTGTTCGCAACTTGAAAAGAGTAATATTTCAGTGCTATGTAAGGATTTACTTACCAGCAATGGGTCCACCAGTAGCCACTGAAAATGAAGTAAGCAGGCTTTCGATACAAAATGAAGCTGTAGCTCTCTCTTTATCCACACAGCTAAGCAAGATGTAACATTGTGTTGTTACAAAAATTCCATCGCTAATTCCATAAGCACAGCTGAAGATAACTAAGGCCCAATATTTAGTTGCCAAAGGTAATAAGAGAACAGCCACACCGGCGATAAATAGGGATAACTGATTAACGAATACTGAATTGATTTTTGCATTGTTGCACAGTTTTCCTGTCAGAATCCGTGCAAGCGACGAGGAAAGGCCGATGAAGGCGAACAGTCGAGAGGCACTCTGCGCCGTTACCCCAACATCTTCACAGTACTTGACCTGATTAATTTTGATACAGATGGTTATCATGGTGTAATAAAATCTTCATAAGGCATACTGATAGAAAACTAAATGACATGGGTGTCGTTTTGACACAAACTATCAACCTAAACATCTGCATTTTGAAGGGGATTATTCAACCTATCAGTTGTTGTTTAATTTCGTGGATATTCTGTCCAAATCCACAAGTTTTACTTGCCCGTTTCAAGTGTTCAGTTTTTACACGAGAAAGAAAGAATCGGGGTGCTTGCTTTCTTTCTGTGTCCTTCTCTCTTACCGCGCCCAGACTAGATTATAGAACGCCAGGAACAGACAAATTTTTAGCACCCAAGTGGCACCAAGATCCCCGGCCAAAATGATGGGGTGATTTGGGAACAAAAATCCTAGGAAAATTGAAATTGCTTTCTCCAAAGGCCTGTGAAGGTGTAAGGTCTCTTACTTGTTTTTTTTTTAATCCCCTTAAGCGTACTTTGATGCTGAGTTCTGTCCTATCATTTTTCGTGATTTAAATCGCAAGTGATTTACTACTCTCACGTTCATTGCTGGTCCAGCGTTTTGTACACGGCCACCGTTAATCGTTACGAGACTTAAACCATTCTCAAGACCTCACATATGCTACAATTTATCTTGAATAGGGATCTCCGCAAATATCAAAGCATAAAACAAAATTTAATCCTTTATTCAGTGACGAGAGTATTAGCGATGTTATGAACCGCTACATACTAACCAGACTGATGTAAGGGATATACATTCCAAAACATCCCATTGTCAAAGAAATGACGCTAAAAGTGTAAACAGGAAACGTCCACACGCTGCAGTAAAAAGAGATTCTGCCTTTAATTCCTACTTGTTGCTCCGTATCCAATGCTTCTGATTTCCCCTCTGCCGCCATTGTTGTTTCTACTACGTTTGGATTGATATTCAAACCCAAAATACAAATGAGAGCGAAGGTTGCCGCCATTATTCTAAAGGTGTTTCTCCATTCAAACGCGTCCAAAAGAACCTGAAGCAACGGGCCATTGCAAAGGACGCCCACGGAGGACCCCAGCGCCGTTATACCGACAGCTAATGAGAGTTTTTCGTTGAAATACTTTCCAACTGCTAGGAAGTTAGAAATAAAAATGAAACACGCTCCCAAACCGTGCACGAAGCCGTAGGTAAAGTACATCAGAGTGAGACTATTGGCGAGAGAAGTCGCTGCCAAACCTGCCACGCATAGCATACCTCCCAAAAAACACGTGATGCGACATCCAAACTGATCACACAGGTATCCAGCCAGCAAACCTGGAAACCAAACCATGGCCAAGCCAATGGAACCAACCCAGGCTGTAAAAGAGACGAATATAGAATTATTAATGTTTAGTTAGAATGATAGCAATTCATAATTAGCAACACGTTTTTCAGAAAGTAAATAAAGAACATCTACAGCGCGAATTTATAACAATTCTATCGCATGACCGGAGGCTAGGAGATCCCATAAGATAGCACGGCGAATGCGAGACTCATTGCACGTGTGCTTGAAGCGCGAGAATCATCTGTGATCTACGAAAACTCGAGAAACTCTAAAAAAGATTGCCATATTTCCCAACGTAGTTGAGAAAACTATAGGGCCCCAACAGGAAAAACATAACACCAACGTAGTTGGTGGTTACCGAAGCGAAAGCTAGCGTTCCAACGCAGTTGGAGGTGCCCAGCTTAAACCGCCAACTTTATAGAAATGGCGGCTAGTGACAAAGTAGGTACGAGCACGAGCTCGGCTAGCACAGAGGCGCCAAATCTCACTGAAATGTTCAACTCAGCGCTGAGGGAGATGAAAGAACTTAAACAAACAGTCGCTACTCTAGTTGAACCTGCTTACGATTATGACGAACAGGGCGATAAACAAGAGGAGAGCGACGAGGGAACCGCTACAGGCGAGAAAGAACCCGCAGCAGCTGGTGAAACAAGCAAAAGCCCAGCGGCAAAAGCCTCAGGCAGCAAACTGTTCGCCGAAATAGTCCAAGAACTCGACATCAAAGAAAAAACGGGAAGCGATGTCGATGAGGGGCTTGTAAAGCTCATGGGCGGACTCCTCCAGGATAAGCTACAAGAGGACAAAGTCCAATCCAGAATTGAGAAATGTCCACAGCCCAGGATTGTCGAGGGATTTAGAACGCCGAGAGTGAACCCACTTATCTGGAACCAAATCCCAGCGAAAGTGCGCACAAGCGACTCGAAATCGCAAAAGTCAAGCAGAACGCACTTGTTGCCTTCGTTGTCGCTATGATCAACGCAACCAATCTACTGATCGAACAAGAAGATGAAGCCACAGAGAAGGACAAAGAAGTTGTGTCAACGTTGACAGATGCCATAACATTGGCCATGCAATGCTTCCATGATATGAATTCGTTGAGGCACCAGGCGATGAAGAACTGACCTACATCGCGACTACTCGGCCCTCTGTAATTCTAACACAGTCCCTTCTACGTCAGAGTACTTGTTTGAGGATTTATCCAAACTAACAAAGGATATCTCTGACGCAAGCAAACTGGCAAGGAAAGTCAGGCCACACTTTTAAGCGCGAGGGAACAACAGGAAATACAGCTCGATTTCCCAGCGCAGCCAGGGGCATCAAGGCCATCGGCGATTCCAGCCATATCAGCGGCCAAGGACTGATTTTTTGTCCAAAGGCCGTCCTCCAAGATCAAAATTCAAGAAAGAGGGGAAACGAAACATAACTAATGCCGATCTTGCCCACAACATAGGCATGTACGACACAAACAATCGCTGATAATGGTAATGATAATGTGCTACACGCTTTATTCCACAATCAGCCGAGCTATCGAGCGGGCCAAATTGTCAGCGCCTTGTCTGAATGGCGTACCATAACTTCAGACCCAACAATATTAGAATATGTCAAGGGAGTGAAAATAGAATTCAATTCAGGCTTATTGCCAGAACAAGACAATGTGCGGTAAAGCGTGTTTAATCGCATACAACATGCTATTGTGGCTAACGAAATTGAAATCCATATCAGTAAAGGAGTTATTAAACACTCCAGTCATGAACCAGGAGAATTTATCTCCCCTATATTTCTCTCTCCTAGGCCTGATGGCACTTACCGGATGATCCTTAATTTGCAGGATTTCAATGAATTTGTTCACTACCATCATTTTAAAATGGATACCTGAGAAACTGCAATAAAAATGATGAAGCCTGGCTGCTTCATGGCATCGATCGGCCTGAAAGATGGGTATTATACAGTACCCATTTATCGTGCCCACCAAAAATATCTAAAATTTATATTCAATGGTATACTTTACCAGTATACGTGCATAGCAAATGGACTCAGCTGTGCACCACGGGTTTTCAATAAACTGCTTAAGGTTACCGTACACCTTCAGGGATGTCTCGCGTGCAAGCGATGTAGCGCGTCCGGTTTAAACTGTAGATATCTAAACCCCTATATCAAATTAAAGCTTATAGGACTGGCTATCAGACAATACCAAAAAGTTTGAAAGAATATGGATTGTCGAATTTTTCACGACTTCTAAATGCGAGCGCCTACTGTACGACGGGATATTGTATGCCCTAGCCCCAGCATGGTTATACAAACAGATGCCTCAATAAAGGGGTGGGGGGGGGGGCAGCTCTTGGCAATCAAGAGATAGGTGGAAGGTGGACAGATATTGAGGCCACCAACCACATTAATATTCTGGAATTGCAGGCTGCATTCTTTGCTCTTAAGGCTTTTTGCAATAATACTAGAAACACTCATGTACAGTTATGACAACACAACGGCTGTTACATACATCACCAACATGGGTGGTAGCAAGTCACCCCAACTGAATAATTTAGCTAAAGAAATTTGGAATTGGTGTATAAATAAGAATACTTGGGTGTCGGTAGTACACATAGCTGGGAAACTTAATACAAGTGCTGACAATAAGTCTCGTAACTTTTCAGACAAGCATGAGTGGTCACTTAGCAAAGAGTGCTTTCAAGATAATTTCAGTGTTTCCTGAGCTCGACATTGACCTGTTTGCCAGTAGGCTTTATACCCAATTAGATGTTTATTGCACATGGAAACCAGACCCAGAATGCACTTATGTTGATGCATTTTCCATAGATTGGAGTAATTTTAACTTTTTGCATTTCCACCTTTCAGTCTGATACAAAGGTGTGTACAAAAAATAATACAGGACAAGGCAAAGGGAATATTACTGGTCCCTGTGTGGCCAACACAGACTTGGTTCCCCCTTGTTCTTCAACTACTATACAGCCAACCACGGATTTTCAAACCATCACCAAACCTACTACATCATGCCCCCCTTCAGGGTGCCACACCCTCTACACAAGGGTCTGCACCTGATGGTCTGTCCTTTATCAGGAACACCTTTGCACAGCAAGACCTTCCTCCAGACATAACCAACATCATTATGGCTTCCTGGAGTAAAGGAACTCAAAACCAGTACAAAACCTATGTGGAAAAGTAGCTGGCATTTTGTTGTCAAAGGAAAATCAATCACAGTTCTCCAAAGATAAGTGAAGCTCTTCAATTTCTGATGTACTTATACAATCAAGGACTAAGTTATTCCACAATAAACACTGCAAGATCCGCATTGTCATTAATCCTAAATAGTGAAGGCATCAAACCCTTTGGCTCCCATCCACTGGGAGCCAAAAGGGAATATACGAGACACGTAAACCACAACCCAGCTACAAAACCATTTGGGATGTGGCTACAGTACTTAGATACCTCAAGACCCTACAGCCATTGGAACAGCTTTCTTTAAAGGACTTAACACTGAAGCTACTAATGCTACTCTTGTAAGCTACGGGACAACGAGGAAAGTCCATCTATCTGTTGAGCCTGGATGGCATGCACATGTCATCACACTCATGTAAATTTGAACTCTTAGAACACATTAAGACCAGAAAACCCAATAAGAGAGAAAACAGCATTGATATAAGCAGTTATCAGCGAGATAATACCCACTGTCCCCTGCTCACATTGAAAGAGTACCTTAAGAAAACAGCGCCTCTGAGAGGCACTGAGAGAAAACTGTTTGTCAGCTTCATACAGCCACATAAATGGGGTATCCAGAGGCACAATATCTAGATGGGCTAAGACCGGACTTAAAATAGCAGGGATTGACACAAGCCAATTTACAGCCCACAGCACTAGAGCAGCTACTTCATCCAAAGCAAAAGAGAGAGGTGTCCCTCTGGATGTTATACTAGCTACTGCTGGATGGGGATCAGCGGCTACTTTTCTAAAGTTTTATCACAAACCAATCGTCCAACAACCTACTTTAGCTGACACAGTACTTACATTATAGCTAAAATTACTTTTTATAACCAGTTTTACCCTATGGCATAGGGTTGTACGTTACTCAAGTTAAAAACAAATGAAGCCTTGAGACTTCAGTATTTTAACATAAGCGTTCATGTTGCTGTTGACTAGAAGACAATCTTTTGCACTGCTTATCCCAGAGCCATAATTGTATTCACTATTACATGATATACACGGATAGAATAACTAGATCGAGTTATAAGGTTGGATAAAATTTGTTAATAATGTGTGGCTCATGGGATCTCCTAGCCTCCGGTCATGTGATAGAACTGGAAAACGAGACTTACCTGTAAGTTGAAGTTTGATTGAGATTCTATCACATGGCCACGGAGGCAGGAGATAACATGCCCACCCATGCCCACCCATTACTGCTTACGTCTACGGTTAGCACACTAACCTTGTTTCTATCATGACATGATTCTGACACACCCACACTCTTTAAATTATGAGTCGCGCATGCGCTGTGCTATCTCATGTTATCTCCTAACTCCTTGGTCATGTGATAGAATCTGAATCAAACTTCAACTTACAGGTAAGTCTCGTTTAATTTTCCAAGTTTATAACAGCAAAAAAATTGGCCCTCTTTTTTAAGACTGAGGGCAGGAAATTTGAGTATCAGAATATTTAATATGTTATGACTCAAAAAGTGAACATTCGAACGCCGAAAAACATAAAATCAATGAACTGTACTCTGGAATGATCAAAAATTATACAGTACTTCAATCATTTTAAAGAAAGGATAGAGAAAACTCCAACTCTGGTTCTCACTCTTTCGAGTGAACTCGAAAGTACTAGTCATTAGTGGTATGAGTCGGCCAACTGCTCCTGACCAACTGACCTTGAAATTCATTTCTGCTAAAAACTGACCTTGAAAGATTAAACATGTTGTTAGAGCACCAACCCAGTCTCATATATGAACAACAACATAATTAATAAGAAAGATGGTAAGATTTGAGCTCCGTAAAGGAATATAGAGAGATAGTCCCAATTTTCCACTTTACATTACAACAACATAGATGTATCTTTACTTCGTTATCAAAACCAGTGTTCAAATTAATTCTAATTAGCATTATCGTGTATTACAACATAAACATTTGTTGTCCTTACTGCTTATGTCGGAACCGAGCAATGAAATACAGAGACAGATTTATCACCAGCATACCTGTCCTCTCTCTCGAGGCATTAAAGTGCCTCATCAACTCCGGGAACAAAACTCCAAAGCTGAAAGCAAAGCCAAGGTTAATTCCATTACACACAGTCGCTGAGATACACACTACCCACGACCACGAACTATCTTGGAACCTTTTACCACTAAAGAACCACTTCAGCTTGTTAACCATATTAGTTGATTGACCGAGGTTGCCTTAAAAGAACTCACTCAGATCTTGATGTTTTCTTTAGTCAGGTGAAAGAATGGTGTGAACTACAAGCTGCAACTCTGTATGTAAATAATAGCCGAATCACGTTTTCAAACTCTCGTTCCATCCTGCCTTGAGGGCAAAGTTGTTGAACCAAATCGAATCACGTTTCTCAGAGTGTATTGGTCATTTACGAGTAGCTTTTTTTTTTCCAATATTTAACCGAGGAACCTTCTCGATCTTCTTTTTGTTAAACATGAGAAAGGTAAGTGCCTGTGTCAGGAGTCTAAAAGGAACAAAATACCGTCAATTTAAGTGAGGAGCTTTCTCAATCTTCTTTTTGTTTACCATGAGAAAGGTAAGTGCCTGTGTCAAGAGTGTAAAATGAACAAGATACCGTCAATTTAAGAGAATTAAGCCCAGTCATAGTCTTCAGAAATTCTCAGTCGCCTTAATTTTACTGCCTCTGCGAGTAGTTCATCTCTCTTACGCCAATTCAAAGAACCATTTGTTGGAGAAATCAAGAACTTGCAGACTTAAGGCCGGTAAGTTTTTAAAGCTGAGAGCAAAGCTAGGTTGATTCTGCTTAAAAACTTACGACCCACGCCCTTGATCTATCTTGGAACTATTTGCCAGCAAAGTACTACTTCAGTTTTTTACTCCAGCTTCTGTAGGAATGCTCGAGTCTGAAAATGCAAGCCGTTCTTTTTCTCTTTTGGTCGCCAAATTTACATTGATTTCCGAGGCGTTCCTCTAGTGGAGACGCACGACTGGAGATGAGATTGGCGAGCCTTCCCTACAAGGTATACGTCTGTCCTTGATATCGTGCTCTTGTCTTCTGCTAAAATATCTTGGGGGTGATACAAAGGCCGCAATTTTGCCTGAGTACATGAGTTATCAACATAATTCAAAACGGCTTCTGTCGCCGTAGGCCGTAGGCTAGAATGATCAAAATGCACCCATGTAGACCTTACCAATGAAAAGGAAGTGTCTGTGAGAATGCTCAATCAAAAAAAGGGCTGCAAAGTCTTTAAATCGACGATGATAACAGTCGCAACAATCGATATGGAAATTATTTGTCGGACCGTACGCTGAAATGTTTTCTTTTTTTTTTGCTCTATTCTTGATCAAAATACACCTTTGTAAACCTCGCAAAGGAAAAGCAAATGTACAGAAGAAAACTCAACTGGCATGGAAAGAAACGGGTAGCAAAGTCTACAAAACCAACGATGACAACAGTCCCAACGATAGACATGGAAACATTCTGTCGCGCCACGTGAGAGATTTTAATCATCGTCTTCAAGTTGATTTTCGTGCATCTATTCGGCTGTCATATGGCTTTATGTTGCACATATTTGGCTACTGGTTTGCCATGTTTTAAGGTTTTAAATATTTGATTTGATTTGACCTTTTCAAGCGATTTTATTCTTTCTTCAAGATGATTTCGCATATCTGTTTTGGCTATATTTTACACATATTTTGCAGCTAATTAACAATTATTCGCCGTAGGCGAGGTGAATATCGTCAATATTCACCGATAATATCGACAATATTCACCGAACCTGAGGCGAATAATTGTGTTAGTATAATTTCAAAGCTGAACAACAGAGGAATTTCTAAAATCACAACATTTTAGTAAAATTTATTAACATTTTAGTTTAACATTTTATATAAACCGCGCGGAGCGGTTTATATAGCGTCATATAAGGAACCGCTCGACCCATCAGATTGCTGGAAACTCTTTGCTCAGCTCCGAAATTATACTAATTTATCATGTTCTGAGGTTTTACAGATTTTATTTGATTTGAGCTTTCTTTTAGTTACCCAATCAACGGCCCTGTTTGCTATTTGGCTCCTAGGGCTTGAATCCTTGATTTCTCACTCCACTTGAGGCTTCGACAGCACGCTAGTTATTACGACCTCGACAGGTTTCCATGGTTACTCATAAGATTAAATTCGCATGGTTTTCTCAGAGAAGATATTCAAGTCCGAAGTTATGAAGCCCAACGAGAAGCCAGGAGAAGGCCGGAGAAAATTGAAAGGGAGTTGAAACGGGCGAAGATTGATCTAGGAACTAGAACCGCTGAGCCAAAAACAAAAGCAGGGAATCCTCAAAGTGCACAGGAAGACATCACGAGCTTGACCAGCAACCCAAGGAAGAGAGGATACATTTTTTCAGTATAGGGTACATTCAGTTTTCATTTGTCTTAAGACTTTCACGTCAATATTGAGCGGTAAAATACACACTTGTAGGTTTCCCTAGGACAGGCAATGGTTTCAAAACCAGTCAACGTAGGTGATACTCACCGGAATTTTTATTACGATATGTAATTAGTTGTGTGGCATGATTACCTGGGTAAATTATGACTCCCTGAAAAGGACTGTTGTTGGACATATAGACTGAAAGCCACATGATGATGAATTCCACTGCATTTTGTGGTAAAATATGATATGATCTGGTCATATAATCTGCACGGAGGGGAAAATGTTAAGGAGTCAACAGGGTCATAAATGCGTACAACAAGGGAACTGGTGTATGATCATGTTGGCGGGGTGCCGTACAGGACAATATTGTGTGCCCAAAAAATAGAATGCAAAAGTTAAATATATATGGCATGGATCAAATAAATATTCGAATAGAATATATGTGCAACATATATATGGTATGGACCAAGTTAATATATATCGGCCATAGGACAAAAGTAAGAAAAATGTATACGGCTATTGTGCCCGTTATCGCTTTGGCCAGCGGCGTTATCTTGGAAAGCGGGAAAACTTAGTATCTGGTCGAGGATCGAGCAGAGAAGGAATAAATCTTCCGCTGACCAAATTGACAATGGGCACAGTAGCCGTATATATTTTTCTTACTTTTGTCCTATGTCATCTATTTATTTATTCAGTACCATATATCGACTTGGTCCATGCCATATATCTGTTGCACATATATTCTATTCATATATTTATTTGATCCATGCCATACATATTTAACTTTTGCATTTTATTTTTCGGGCACAATATTTTCCTGTACGCGTACGGCACCCCATAGTTAGCAGCTGTGAACAGCTATGCTTTGAATCAACATGTAGAGAGATGCAAAGATGCTACCCCTGTGTCATATAGAGCACGGTTATGGCATACATATGTCAAAACATCAGTCACTTTCACAAATAACAATCCTACTTAGGACCTTCCTTTTTGAGATATTACATGTAAGACTGAATGATCAGCTGTTTCTCCAAGTTTCAAGTGCTGACATTCCAACGAGTAGTCTGATACCGAAATATACCTCAGCCAGAACCAGGTCATTTTTCGAAGGACAATTGTCGAGGTCGTTAGAAACACTGAGGTCATTTCTTTTTTAATGTCAATCAGATGATATAGATTTCGTTTCGGAATAAAGAAAATTTCGGGGTAAAAATAAGTTTTGAGAACCTGTTCTGGTGGCAGAGCTAGGTTATCTAAAAGGTCATGTCGGCGAGCGAAGATTCCTTGGAGAGCGGTGGCGAGGAAACATTGAAGCGGTTTAAAAACGATTTAATTCAAGGTTCAAATGAATGGAAGATCTTAACAAGTGAGTTTTAGCTTCGCATCAAAGTGCAGGCTTTAAAGATTAGTCCACACAATGAAGATATCGTCGAGAACTTTTCTTTGGCCTCAATGAAGAAGGATCGAATAACTCAGACGTCGAGTCTACGTAGTCTTAACGGGCGACGACCTCATTCATTCAATTTTAGTTGACGTCATCAAAGGCCTAGATATCCCGATAATAAAATCAGAACATCAACATTTAACTGCGCATGCTTTCTATCTTACTTCCGAAATAAATTTGGATTTTCCCGCTTTTGTCGGGCGACGCTTTCCAGCTGTTACTTGTGATAATGAAAATTGTATAAATGCGAGTGGATTGCGTGACTTCTGATAGTCGTGATGCATAAAAGGCCCGACATTCTTTAAGAGGTTTCTAAAGTTAAAGAGCTTTTGTTCGAACTCATCATTTTGTTCAATAGTTCTTACAGACAAAGAAGGCCTCATGGTTCCCTGAATTTTATTTTGGTAGCTTTTGAGTCAGGCAACAGGGAAGTCTTTGGCTGTCACATTAGTGCTCGGATCAGTGGTTGTTGATTCCACGTCACTCATTTCTTTTGATACTACTAGACTGACTTGAGACTTTTCACGGTTGATAAAAATCAGTGCAAAAGTAATAACAAATGCTAACATCAGAACTCCACCGGTCATGTAAAACGAATTGGTATAATTCCCACTTTGGTCTGCCATCAAACCTGTGGAAAACAACACAGACAGAAGAAATCTTAACTGCAGGGTCCAGATAACGCATTCTAAGACAAAGCTCGAAAAGGGAAGCCCCCCCCCCCCCCATAACAATGTGACATGACTTGTCAATCATGTAAGGGTTTTAATTTCCTTACCAGCAATAGGTCCACCAGTAGCCACCGAAAATGAATAAAGCAAGTTGAGGATACAAAATGAAGCTGTAGCTCTCTCTTTATCCACACAGCTAAGCAAGATGTAACATTGCGTGGTTATGAAAATTCCATCGCTTATTCCATAAGCACAACTGAATACAACTAAGGCCCAGTATTTGGTTGCCAAAGGTAAGAGGAGCACGGATACACCACCGATAAACAGCGATGACTGATAAACAAATATTGGGTTTAACTTTGGATTGTTGCACAGTTTTCCTGAGAGAATCCGAGCAAGTGATGAGGTGAGGCCGATGAAGATGAACAGTCGAGAGGCGCTCTGCGCCGTGAAACCAAGATCTTCACAGTACTTGACCTGGTTAAGATTAATACAGATGCCTCATTATAAAATTCCTAAAGGAGAACACGGAAAAATAATAAAGGCAACACAGGAGTTGGTCATATCATCACCGTCCATATCTAAATTTGGAAGATATTTGAAGCTCCTGCGAGGTGCTATTGTTTGATGTTCAATTTTGAGGATACAGCTGTCATGATAATGAGGTAACTGTTTCATACATAAAAATCCCTAGTAATTTCTAAATGTCTCTTCTCAAAGGTTGCGAAGATGACCTCGTGTAACTTCTCGCACCATTATACACAGCCCTAACCAACCACTTGCTTGTTTTCAATCTAAACCACAACAACTCACATGGTTTCTAAATAAATCTACTGAAAGAGCCGTTACATAGCTGAGACGAAACGACTATTCTACACGTCTGCTATTTGATTTTTGGAGTCTTCCTGGTTCAAGTTGGCGTGTTTTGTTGCAATTATCTATATTTGAAGCATCACAACCAACCTAAATCTTTGCAATTGATTAACTGGTCTCACGTTTCTGGCCAGCTTTGGGCACAGTCACGGTCGATCGTTACGAGACCTATGACTCAAACCATTCTCAAGTTCTGAAATACAGTACAGTTTTTCTTTAATAGGAACCTCCGTCCAGACAATAAATATAAATGAATATTTTATCTTTTTTTCAGTGGCAAGAGTATTAAAAGGAAAAAATATCAAGATTATCGGTGTTACCTCTACTCTAAATAGTTGTATACTAACCAGATTGATGTAAGGAATATACATTCCAAAAGATCCCACCATCAAAGAAATGACGACAAAACTGTAAACAGGAAACATCCACACGCTGCAGTAAAAAGAGATTCTGCCCTTAATTCCTACTTGTTGCTCCATGTCCAATGTTCCTGATTTTACCTCCGTCACCATCGTTGTTTCTATTACGTTTGGATTGAAATTCAAACTCAAAATGCAAACGAGAACGAACGTTGCCGTCATAATTTTAAAGGTGTTTCTCCATCCAAACGCGTCCAAAAGAGTCTGAAGCAACGGGCCTATGTAAAGGACACCTACACTTGACCCCAGTGCTGTTATACCAACAGCTAAAGGGAGTTTTTTATTGAAATATTTTCCAACAACCAAGAAGTTAGAGTTATAAATGAAGCAGGCCCCCAAGCCGTACACCAAACCGTAGGTAAAGTACATCACAGTGAGGCTGTTGGCAAAGGAAGTTGCTAACAGACCTGTCACGCACAGCAGTCCTCCTAATAAACATGTGATGCGACAGCCAAAGTGATCGCACAAGTATCCAGCCGGCAAACTTGCAAACCAAACCATAGCCAGGCCTATAGAACCAACCCAGGCTGAGAAAGAGACGATTTCAAATTAGCTCCTTTCATTTTAGGGACCAGGAAAAAACATTTGATTACAGATATCTCAATTAATCAGACGAAATTCAACCACCATAAGGTTACCGTGCACCTTCAGGGGTGTCTCGCGTGCAAGCGATGTAGCGCGCCCGGGTTAAACGGTAGATATCTAAATCGCTAAATCAAATTAAAGCTTATAGGACGTTACAGGTCAAAGCGAATTTTGTTTTCGCTTATTTAATGTGTTCCTCCGTTTCCGCGGCCAAAGCGCTAATAAAACGTGTCTGCGATTTGCCATATTCAATTTCAGTGAAAAGTTACAGAACATTTTTGAAATAGGATCAAAAAAATGTGGAGTGATCGTGCAAAAATCGCTCTTGAAAAAAATATGTAGAAATAAAAATTTCGGAGACACGTTTTTTTGTCTATATATGAAACTAGCTACTGTCAAAATTTGAGAGCAATCGACTTGTAGCTCTTAAGAGGTGATTCTGGCGCTCACATTTTACAAGTCGTGAAAAATTCAGCAATTAATTTTTTTATTTCAAAATTTTTGGTATAGTCTGATAGCCAGTCTTATAAGCTTTAATTTGATATCGAGATTTAGATATCTACAGTTTAAACTGGACGCGCTACATCGCTTGCACGCGAGAATGTCCCCTGAAGGTGCACGGTAACCTTAAGATCTAAATATTTCAAACGGTCGAATTCGTGTAAGCATTCTAGCGCCTATTTGCATCTTATAAATTTAAATGATTAACAATTAAATATCTACACATCATGCCTCCTGCAACTCACCTGGATTGTAAGCCATTAAAGCAAGAAATTTCATAGGGTGATTGTAATTTCAGAATAAAAGTAATTTACAAGTTAACATCCTCAACTACATGGACGGGAAGTGACTTGATAATTCAGTTGACGAAGTATCACACTATTAGCAGTCCGTGATAATTGTTCAAACCTCACTGAAGATGGAACTCATTCGATTACGCTCTTAGTGAAGGGTAGTGTCATGTGACGTAACGTGAAATCTAACACCATAAAAGTGAAGTGTTCACAGAGTTTTCCAAAAGTAGTGTCGCAGTTTACTCGCATAACTTCTCTATTTCCAACGCAGGTTTCATTCTTAGATAACGAAAATAAAAGTTCCTAAGCAGATTCATTTCAATCCGCAGTTTACACCACTGCCATTTGTTTCTCTTGAGTTGAGCAATCAGCACATAGTTACAGGCTTGTTGTTTATCTGAAAACTCCCTCTTTGGTACACTCAGTGTAGTGGGAATAAGGGAAAGGTCGATTATTAAAGCATAGTGTAACTTAACGCTGCCGTCTTCGACAAACAGTAGTCGTCGCAATTTCATCACGAAATTTGTAGATTGTATTTTTGTTGATTTTTTTCCTGATGCTTTTTGCAAAAATCAACACTTTAATGAATCATTTGGCTACATTGAAGATTGTTTCTCAGTTTAGACAAGTTTTACATATAGCAGTTAAAAGGTGCTTTTCTGTTATTCATGTTTGTTGTTAATGATATTATTTTTATTTTTGACGGCAGGCCTATATGGCCAGAGTCACTGGTCAGAACCGAAAAGCAAAATAAATCTTTAACTCATAACTTTCTTATTATTAAAACAGATTTCTGACCAGCGTACCTGTTCTCCCTCTTGTGGCATTGAAGTGCTTCATCAACTCCGGGAACAAAACTCCAAAGCTGAGAGTAAAGCCCAGATTAATTCCATTACAGACAGCCGCCGAAAAACATACGATCCACGACCACAAGCTATCTTGGAACCTTTCACCACAAAAGAACCGCCTGAGCTTTTTGAAAGCGTTTCTGCTATCTTCTCCGTTATCCATTCAAGCTGGTGATTTACCAAGTCGCTCTAACAGAACACACGCATGTCGATTTCATTTCGACAGGGTGAAAAAGTCGTGTGCCGGCACTACATTCTTGTGATTCTCAGACGTAAATAAAGCCTCATTACGTAGTTCACGCCATCATCACGCAAGCCGAGGGTAATACATAGTTGATAGACCAAATCCAATCTTTGACCACGTTTTCTACAAGCTCATTCACGTTATTTTCACGGAGAGCTTTTACTAGGTCTATGGATCTTAATGTTCGAGTACATGTTTGTAAAACGTTATTGAGGAGTTTTCTCATTTATCTTTATGTTTACCATAAGTAGGTGCCATGGCTAGAAAGAAAAATACTGTAAATGCCAGACGATAGGGCTAAATCGCAACAATTACATTCTTCCGAAATTGCTAGAAAATGCCTACGTTAACCCTGCAAGCATTTAATTTCTATTTTAATTAAGCCGAACGAGAGAAAACTGAGCATTTAAGAAAACAAGTACTTGAAGGATAGTTACCTCCTAGCAGTTTAGACACATTTTGAATAACGAAGCCCAATTTATAACTCGGGCATTCCACAGGGAAGCCCGAGTAAAAATCTACGCAGCACCAACGAACGAATGACATTTCAATCATTTGCTTGAAAAGCGAATTCATTTGTCTCCGATGTATAAAATTAAAGTCACTCGAGGTTCGAATCAATGAACGACCTCGACGGATGATGATTCAATCGTATTACGCGTTAAAGTGCGCGCTGTAACGGACTCAGTGAGTTCGCCAGCAGTTACATGCAATACTGAGAATTGCATGAAAGTGAGTGTGCATTATACTGCATTACTTGTGGTAGAAGAGATGTCTATAAATCAGGAAAACCTTTCTTGATCGCTAAAACAAAAGTAATCACGTACTTTTACTATGTGCTAAATACAGAAGAATTACATAATCACAACGAAATAACCAAATACTTCAGAACACTATTATAGGGGGGGAGGTCGAAGCATTGTAACCTCAAAAGGCGATGACTTCATTTCAGAATTTTAGGTGACGTATCACCAGCGTAGAAAATATCCCGGTTAGGTAAAAAAGTAGGACAGAAATAGTTAACTGCCCATGCTTTCTATCTTATATCAAAAAATTGAATTTTCTACACTTAAGTCAGGCAACGCTTGTCAGCGATTACTTGTAATGTTGAAAATTGCATGAAAGCGAGTGCCGTTGCGTGACTTACGATAGCAGTGAAGTCTAAAAATACTCGTGTGTTTTCGGTAAATTGATCATTTTATAAATAGTATTTGACAACTGAACAAACCCAGCCTTGTGATTTTAGCATTACTTTTGAGATAACATCCCTAATTTAGCTATCAGTAAGAGTTTAAATTTCGAGATATTGTAATTTGAAACTCACACTCCGTCCTCCTAGCTATTGAGGCATTCGTCAGGAACGAGATAGTTCGCCAAGAATAACATGAATAAGTAGTAAATAAACCCCTTCGGGCGGCTGGTATGTCGGCTGATAATGTCCGCTGATAATGTCCGCGGCTGAGAGATTGTCCAAAAAATGAATATTTGGCCGAGAAGCGAAGCTTCGAGGGCAAATATGAAATTTTGAGGACAATCTCTCAGCCAAGGACATTATCAGCCGACATACCAGCAAGCCAGAACGGGGTTTATTTATTTTATGACCCTTCCATTAATTTTCACATCGCAATACTGCGCGTAAACACAGTAAAAAAAGCCAGTGGTGATCTGATCGCGAATGCGCGTGATTGACACAAGCAAGCAAAAAAATAGAAACAGTTTGGTTTCCTTCCATGTAAATACGAGAACGGAAAAGTTGAAACTCTTGTGTTGACTATGTTTCTTTTTCACGGAAAAAAATCGGAGGATAAATATCGACGCGGACGGGGGTTATTGCATGATAACTGTCCTGTGATTTTGCACCACGTGACGTAAAGTAACCAAAATAATTGTGCTCTCTTCTGTAGTAATTAAAGCACACACTGAGTGGCTAGGGCGCAAAAGAAGTATAGGGAGAAACACGAGACGTAATCGAGTTTTTCTCCCCACTTATTAAGTTTTAGTGAATTGTTCAGTGAAATCCGGCCGAATTGTGACTCATAAACACACGCAATTTTTTTCTCATGACAATTAGAAAAAAAAACTACTCAAGGTTTATGTTTATTGCGAACGACATATATACTTATAGTTTACCATCTTTATCAATGATCTCCCAGATGAAACTGTGGATGCTGTTATGGTCGCATTATATGCTGACGATACGAAATTGTATCGCATCATTAAATCAGTGGGCGACTGCATCCTTACAGACCACGCTTACCAACCTCGATGAGTGGTCTCAGTGTAATAACATCTGTTTTAACACCAGCAAGTGCAAAGTCCTAATCGTGACCCGTAAAAAGAATCCCCTAACATACAACTATCACCTCAACCAAGTTTAGCTTGAGCGTGTCACCAATGAGAAAGATGTCGGGGTTACTGTCACACGTACCGTCTCTTGGGACCAACATGTTCACATCATCGTCAGCAAGGCCAACAGACTCCTAGGACTTCTCAAACGCACATGCCCTCTACTGACTGATCTGTCAGTCATGCGCACACTCTATCTGGCATTTGTAAAATCGCAGCTGTCCTATGCAACGCAAGCTTGGTCCCTGTCGCAAATATCCCTTAGAACTGAGATTGAAAGAGTGCAGAGGAGAGCGACGAGATGGATCCCACAAACTCGTGTTGGGAAAATGTCCTACAAGGACAGGCTTCTAGCCTTAAACCTACTGGCACTAACCTTTGACCGTGAACTCAAAGATATGGTCTTTTTCTACAAATGTCTGAACAATCTTACTGATTTAAATGTTAAAGACTTTGCATCTTTTGCCTGCCATAGCCGTACCAGACTCAGTTCCTCCTACAGTCTTAAAACACTGTTATGTAAAACAAGCACCTATCAGTCGTCCTACTTTAAGAGAATTTTTAAGCTCTGGAACTACATATGTAAACTATCGCCGCCTTCAAATTTCTCCACTCTAGAATCCTTCAAGAAATTTATTGTCTCATCATCATCATCATCATCATCATCATCATCATCATCATCATAAACTTTATTTCATCTCGAATTTTAGAGTAGCTTGTTGGAGCTAATATCTTCGAGAAAACACAAAATGGAGATTATCTATATATAAATATATATATATATATTCTTACATATTTTTTTACAAGATCTAAAATACTAACTATACTAAAATATACTAAAATACACAGTATTTAGAAATATAATTATGTAACATATCAGTAGAAATTAACAGAAAAGTGGAGATAAGCGGGAGCGACTATACAAAGATACGGCCATGGATTATCTTTCTAAAGTCTTTAAATGCACTCATGCGGATATAGTCAGGCAGAGTATTTCATAGCTTAGCTGAGAAGTATGAAAATGAATTAAGGCCATAACTAGTTGTTCTAGGTTTTCTAAGTGACAGTATGTAATTACCGCGAAGATTATAAGAAGTTAAGAGGACCGAAGTGAAAACATACTTCTCATATAAGCTGGAGAATGAGTGAAAAAACAGGCTCTTGTACAATAAAATAAGGAAATTCTGGATACGCCCATTACATAAGGAACTACTGTTGACCTTAGCCAGAAGGCTATCATATGGCGACAAGTAATCCCTAAGTATAAATCTAAGTATTCTCTTATTCAGCGCCTCTAGTTTATCCGTATTCCGCGCCCCGCAAAAGTGCCAAACTGAGGAACAATAATTAAAATGCGGTAAAATGTAAGCTCTGTAAAGCGTAAGTAAGGTGTCCCTCGATATCAGTTTTCGAAATCGTAACATGACATTAAATTGTTTATTGATCTTTTTGCATATGTTGGATATGTGACTAGAGAAATCGAGCTTATCAGTTTCCATTCCGAATATCTCTAATGCGTCCTTTACTGGGAAGGAAAAACTACAGTCTGTTTCGCCAAGAACGAAACCCTGGTGCTTGCTCTTGTTGACTAACATCCCATTTTCCTGGTAACAATGATTGGCTAACTTGACATTGTGAGATACGCATGCGTCTACTGTCGCTGGGTCGACGTGGGAATAGTATATCTGATGATCATCGGCGTAAGCGTTCAGCCTGGCGCCCTTGACGTAAAACAAGAGATCGTTGATAAAGAAGTTAAATAGCATTGGACCTAACACACTCCCCCTGCGGGACCCCACGTTCAACGCTTTTCCAGGTGGAGAAGGTGCCGCCTATCTTGACTCTGAGATCTACCAGAGAGATAGTTCCTGAGTAGAGCGCCATTCTTGTCATCCATACCGTAGGCCTTGAGCTTTGAAAGAAGGAGTGGATACTGAATAACGTCAAACGCTTTGGAGAGGTCCATAGAGACCATCTTATGTACTTACTTCGGACCTCTTTTGATGCAGGTTACACCTGTACCTGGACCTTGATAAGAACCTGCCCCTGCCATCGCTAACTATTTTATTACCTTTTTCTTACAAAACTGTCCTTTTTATTCACTTATTGATTTATTTATTTATTTACTTTTTAATATAGGGGAGTGCCTCGCATGGGACCTCGCGTCCTGTTCGCACCCGCCCTTTTGGGTCTTTGCAATATCGTACTAAGTGCTACTGTTGTGTGTTTCTTTTTTTATATAATTTTTTTTTATTTTTTTATTTTTTAGAAGTCAAACCCAATAAAGTTGTTGAAAAAACAGCCGAATTCACAGGAACATGGAGATCGTTTAGGATGAGAGCGCCGTAAAAAGTGACTAAAGTGGCCGCCCACTCAACGCATGGGAATAGAGATATCAGAGCAAGCTCTTCGTTGTTCAATCGAAGGGCGGACGAAGTATTTCTGAGGCTTGCTTCACTACCATGACCGCAAAATAGGAAAAATTAGTAAATTTTATTATTTTATCATGGTTTTTTCCCTTATTTATATACTATACACGCGTTAGCTGTGTTTCAGTTTTATTACCGTCTGTAAGCCTACAATCTAACTGAGCATGAAAACCTCTAAGACTCGGACATTCTATTTCGTTTTTTCTTTAAGATTTTCGTCTCTACTCACGTTATCATAACGTCAGTTACGGTGCTTGGCATGTTTACAAAGCTCTGTTTGTTTCATAACTGAACAAAAAAAAGTAAAAAAAGGAAAATAGCAATAATAATATTGTTTGTTTTTATTCAGAGCGCGAAACCAGAGATGCGAAGCAACATCACTCACCCTCGCTTTTCAACACGCAGTTACCTCGCTTCGTTAATTGTAACCAATCAGAATGCAAGATTTTATTCAATTATGCGATTTTATATGAAACAGAAAACTAACAACACTTACAATATTTCGAAAATTACGAGGGGGGATTGCGGGAAAAAATGTGACTGGATCGTTTTGCGTGTTGTATCATAACCTACCTTGTTATGTCGTGCACCTTTTACTAGATTCTCTATAGACCCTCTCTAAAGGAATTTTTGACAGAAATGTAATTAGATCGTTATGTGCGCTAGAACTTGACTCGTGATAATGTATAACTACAAGTAAAAAGTGTTCCAGATTTCTAATTTTTCCTTAGACATTTTGAAGACTCAGATGACCCAAAAGTTAGCCCAATCTCGCACGATTCGCCACCGTAAATATGCAGATTTGTTTATGTTACGTGATGTGCTTTGCCCTTAATATATCATCCTATGTAGATAGCAAAGGAGAAGAAACAAAACCTGCTTAACGGTCATAAAACGGTACCGAAAACTCTCAAAAAAAAATTGACTGAACACAAGCGGGCGACGAGGAAAGGTAATGTCAACAATCACATAGCTGAACATCATCGATTTACGAACCACACTATTGACTGGGACTTTGCGCGATGCCTAACCTTCGGCACTAATTAACTACTTTCAACAACTGACTCTGGAAAGCTAGTTTACAAACTTATAACAGACTCCCCTCAACAGGTGTCAACTAATACCAGCACCATACAAACGACTCACTCACGACATTAACTAACTTTACCAACGGATCCAAACAGACCAATCATGATGGACTTACGCCGCTTGAGTCTTACAGCCAATAACATCACGGCCAAACTGACCAATCATTCAACTGACAATAACTTCCGCTCAGGTCGTCGAAACGCCAGTCATCACCACCGACAACAGTCCTTCTCAGGATTACACACACCCGATCAGACTACACTATCACAAATCTCTATATTTCGCCCCTTGCGCAACGTAAAAATATTTACATATTTACGTAGGCAAATTGTGTGAGCTTGGGTCACCTGTAGAAGACCTAAACTGGTAAATAAGAGGAATAACTGAGCGAAGTCCTGCGTCCCAGGGGCACATTACGTAGCCAGATGACAGAGTTTTATTCACAAAAACATCAAGGCGCGTGTCGCACAGTCCACACTATTTTTTTTTTTTTTTTTTTTTTTAATCCAAATTTAGCACAAACAGAACGTGTCTGGGACAAATTGTCCGGATACCAACACCACTGTACTTTTCTTAAACATTGCATGGATAACGAACTTAACGTCGATGATGCTGACCTCGTGAAGCTCTGTAAGCAATTACTCCAACGAACCTCAAAGGAACTTTGCGTTGCGGTTCTTCAAGCCTCGCAGAACAAAGTAAATCTCCTACAACGAGAGCTTCAATCTTGTAGAGAACAGATCTTCTCATCCATCAACAATGGCTCTGCGACTTATATCTGGAATGGCCTAAAAGTAGAAAATTCCAATTTACTTTGTAATCTAAAAGAACGCGAGCAAAGAAAGATGCTAAAAACAATTCCGTTAGATCAGGAATTGCTTGCCAACAACTCAAGAGATCTACCTAACAACACTGCCACACAAGCCCGTCGTTACTGTGGGCTACAGAGGTTAGTAAGGAAACGTAACCTCTTTCGTCGAAAGCGCAAGTTACCTCACACAACAACTTCTAACGAATCACATCAGTTAGATCCTATCAACCTTTCAAACATGTCCATTAGCCAAGACCAAATCAACCTACTTAAGAAAGCACCATCCTTTTGCCCCATGCCAAAAGATGTAGACTGTCAACGTGTATATGACGATTTGGAAACCTTTGAGGCCCGCTTGAGGACAGCAGCATTTTTTATTGATGATAACACTGGCGATGATCAGAATGCACCCAGTCACCTTCCTCAAGTCCAGAAAGAAAAGAAATGGAAACCACCACTGTCAAGGTATCCAGAACTTGAACTTTTTCTATCAAGCAAGGCATAACCTAACCAAAGGAGAACGAGTTGCTTTAAAACAATTAAGAAATTCTGATGTAGTAATTCGAATGCAGGATAAGGGTTCTCGTTTTGTTTTAATCGAGAAAGAGGAATACGAGGATAAAATGTTCGGCCAGCTTCAAAACCAATTGCATGATAAATCCTTGCAGGAGGATCCTACTATTAGACATTTGACTTTAGTTGAGAGCTGGTGTGACAAATGGGTCAAATAAGGGGAAATTTCAAACCAAATAGCTAATTGGATAATTAACAAGGAAGCTAAAGCAGGAGTTGCCTTCGGAAATGTCAAAACCCATAAGGCAGGGAATCCACTTAGGCTCATCACGTCTTGCTGCGGTACGGCAGTAGAAAATCTCTCGGCCTTCACTGAATTTTACTTGCAACCATTGGCTCGTAAATTACCATCGTTCATTAAAGACACCACCGATCTGCTCAACAGGATTGAGGAGCTTAATCGGAATGGCCCTTTCCCCGAAGGCACTCTATTGGTTTCATGGGATGTTGTCTCAATGTTTCCTAACATTGATAATCAACTCGGTCTTACCGCAGTGAGGAGGGCACTGAATGCCAGAGAAAATAAGCTTCCATCCACTAATTGCATTTTAGAAGCGGTTAAAATTTTTTTGAAGAGCAATCATTCGGTTTTCAGAGAAAACTTCTTTCTACAGGTTCATGGCACAGCCATGGGCCCTAAGAACGCCTGGAGTTATGCAGATCTTGCCATGGGTGAAATAGATTTTCAGGCTAAGTTCTCTGGCCACATAAAGCCTGCTTTGTGGTGGCGATACCGTGATGATGTTTTTGATCTCTGGCAACAAGGCCTTCCGGCACTGCATGAGTTTACTGAATTTATATATTCTTTGTACCCCACTATAAAATTCGAATTAGTTTTTTCCGAACGAGAGCTCCATGTGCTAGATTTAACTCTACATCTTGTCGAGGGTTTTATTAGGACAGACGTTTACTCTAAGCCAACTGATAGTCACCTGTATCTCCCACCATCAAGTGCTCATCCTAAACACGTTTTCAAAGCGATCCCTTATAGTGTGGCGACGAGGTTACAAAGAAATTGCTCCGAACAAGCTTTTCTTGTCAAGAGAATAACCGAATACAAGGGTTATCTGGTTACTCAGGGTTACCCTTCCAAATTAGTGGACGGCCAGTTTCGTAAGGCCTCTACCATACCTAGAAGTGATCTACTAAGGGCTCAGGCCAGATCTAAGAGGAAATTATTCCCATTTGTGACCACATTTAATCCAAATTTACCTGATGTAAGT
Source organism: Stylophora pistillata (assembly GCF_964205215.1). NCBI lineage: Eukaryota > Metazoa > Cnidaria > Anthozoa > Scleractinia > Pocilloporidae > Stylophora > Stylophora pistillata. The sequence continues at coordinate 27,574,150 of NC_142524.1, forward strand.
CGCATCATTAAAAAACATCTAGGTATTTTGGAAACCAAACCCAAGTTAAAAGAGCTTTTTCCTTCAAATTCCATCATAGCATCCTTCCGCAGATCTAAAAACCTTAAAGAATTGTTGGCACCATTCCGTTATGGCCCCAACACTGAAAGCTAAGGGGTTGCCGAAGTCAAGGGATGTTTTAAATGTATCAGAACAAGATGCGATCTTTGTCGCAACTTCTTGGTTGAATCTAATTCCTTTCTAAGTTTTCAAACAGGCAAAAGTTACAAGATACGATCGAAACTTTCCTGTGATTCTAAGAGCATAATTTATTTGGCTTCGTGCAAAAAATGCCGCCTACAATGCATTGGTTCCACAACAAATGACTTTAGGGTTAGATTTCGCAACCACAAGTCTGCTATGGTCACTAAGAAAAAGACCTGTGAAGTAGCGGTACATTTTAACAAAACACCACATGATTTAAGCGATTTCTCATTCCAATGCATTGATCAAGTGCAGGCAACAGTAAACAATTCAGGTAACATCGAGAAACTTCTAATTACCAAAGAAGCATATTGGAGCGCACAGCTGTTCTCTCTGGCACCCTTCGGCTTGAATAAGCGCCAGGAATTTCACTCCAAAAAAAGAATAAACTATAATTAATGCGGAGAATTTTTTCAAATTAGGCGGGCATCAAAGGTCCCAGTCTCAGCGTTAATTGGGAATTTTAGTACAATTCTCGCCTTTCAAGTCAACGCTGGTTCCTTTACATTTTCAGTGGATGCGACAATTTTTCTATTTCTTTTTAAAGTGATAATTTTTCGCATAGTAATTACTGTGTTTGTTTATATGTGTCATCACGCCCTATATAAATCTATTTAAGGAATTTTTAAGTCATTGTATTACAACTGATGAAGGTCTCGGACCGAAACGTTTTTTATTAAACTTTTTAGACTTTTTATTGAGTGTATGTCTTCCTTCGCTCAAAGTTGTCCTTCCTCGTGTGCCACACTACTCAGTCCTACCATTTATCGAGGTTTGGACTGTGAATCCTTTTGGATCCTTCTGGCGCGGTGTCACTGTTGGCTCGAGGCCTTTTAAAGCGCGAGAGCTGTACTGGGAGAATATAGGCCCAAGGTCTTGACAGTACGGACCGAGCGCAGCTCGGTCCGTACAAAAAAGACCGAGGGTCGATATTCTTCCAGTATGGTCTCGAGCAAGCTTGGTTAATAACAGATTTATTATACGACTGAAGTTCAAAGGGACACAAGTGCAGTATCATTCGGGATCATTCGGGACCATTCGGGACAGTGCCCGGTCCAATACTTAGAGAATATTGGACCGGCAATAGAGCATTTTGATTGGTTGATTTTAGTTATTGGCCCTCTAACTGCCCAAGTCGTGTAATAACTATATTTATCTCTTAAAAATCCATCTGTAAATATTACCTTTTTCTCAATGCTATCTCGTCTTCTTAATTGTCTGATCAGAAGTTCAATCAAATTGTCAGAAAATCGTAAGAACAGATGTTAAGTATCAATAACTACATGATCAAGAGGAAATAATGGGAACAAAGGATTCTTTTTACGATTAAACTTTTTTGATTTTGCACACTGACTAATTTGTGCCAGGTTTCGTGCCCCTAGACTAAGATCAGTTATAGACCATGGCTTATTTGTATCCCACCTCTGTAGTCTGGGGCACTTACACCATATGCAAGCACAGTTTTGGTTTGCAGTCCCCAGGCCACAAACACAAGCCAGAAACTTCTAGTCTCCCCCAAGGAAATACTCAATATTATATTTGCAATTATTTACAGCAATTGTTTTAAGCAATTCCATGAAGTTCCTGAGATCAGAGAGACTTTCTTGTAAATTTTCATAGTTTTCAGTTGTTTTTACCATTGCTAAAATACAAATTCCCTTTTTCCCACATGGCTAATTCTTTCTCATTTAATATAGTGTAAGTGAAGTTCACTATTTTCAACCTCTTTCCTATCTGTGTTCCATCCCCAGTGAGCTTTACCTTAATTGTGTTTTCTTTCAGGTCTAGTCTTGTTAACTGTTTTCGAAGGCTGTCTTAAAATTTTACCTGAACACCTTCTGCTTCACCAGGAGTGCAACCCAAATTCCATGAAGTATTTAACTCGTTTATCTGTTTCGTTATCTGGGACAGTTTTGGCATATCTTTTGCCTTAATTGAAAACTCACGCCAGGCTTCATTGGAGATGTTAAATTTGTCTTTCAAATATATCCACATACTAAGGTCATCCAACTCTTTGTCTGTCATTTCCTTTTCAGTATCATCAATAAAAGGAAGTTCACCTTCTTCAAGAAGACTAAAAGTCTCTAACTGACCAGTGTCCTCATTGAAGACTTCTACCTTGGTGGCAACATAATTGTATAAACCAAGGAATGACAGGGTTGTGTGACATTGTTCCTTCATCTGTTTTTCGACGCGTGCTTGATGCTGTCGCGTGTACTGCTGAAAAGATTTTTTCTTTGCTGGGCCTCTTGACTTTTTTTCCGAGCACATGCCTGCAAACTTTTTTGCTAAACGTCTAAAGCGTCTCTTGCTCTCTTCATCTTTCTTCTGTGACTTAACCAGGGCAGTTTTCAATTTCTCTTCAAGGCAAATCCGTTTAGCTGCTTGCTCAGTCACGCACTCCTCGAGAGCTCTTTTCTCACCTCTCAGCCGATCGCAATCACCCTTTAATTTCAAAACGTCAACTTCGTTGTAGAACACTTTCAATTTATAATTTCGTCCAAATTTCCACCCATTAACTAATTCCTTCAGGGCTTTTTCTCCTAATTTGCTTGCCCGCTTGAACGCTGTATGGAATGTGGAAATAAACAAAGTGCGTTTGTTTCCTTCCACATTATGAGCTCCTGAGTCTTCCAAAATTTTCTCCATGACAGATGCTAAAGGAAAATCGTTACCTTCATCGTCATGACTCTTGTTCTCCTTCGATATGGTGTAAATGAGCAAACTAAAGGGGAAAAAATGGAACACTGGTAAATCTATTTAAAATGCCGCTAACATGAACAACATGTAACACAATCTTACTTTAGAAGTGTTGACATTCCGGGAAGCTTGTATTTTGTACTTCTAGAGCCGGCAACGGCGAGCGCTTGTATTCGATGTCATTTACTCCTCTTCCGAGCTCAACTACCTTTTCCGAAGGTACTCTTTACACCATTAAAATTTACAGCAAGAATATTATTTAATTTTTATATACTTACTTGTTTATTTCGTGCGAAAACGAAGGAAAAGAATCACCCGATGAACCGCTTCCCTGCTCTCCTGAATCATACCCAGCCGATTCACTTCTTTCAATGGAAATGAATAGCAGCAGTAAAAATAGGTATTGATAACACTTGAAGGCCATCGGTTCGTAAGAAAATTTTCATCAATATTTAAGAATCGCACACCAAAACACGGGGAAATTAGTACAGTATTCAAATCTGGCGGTAACACGGCTATCCCGGCATGCAGTGAGAAGCTGTTCCCCAGTTTTCATAGGCAGGTCTGCGCGCTCAGTAGATTTCTAAAAATTGACTCGACCTAATCAAAGAAACTTCCAAGTTCCGTGACTTGTTATATGTTTTTCGAACTAAAAACTGCATTAAAGATGTAATAAACATGTAAGTTTCATAAACCGGTGGTAACCAATTGTGAAAATTTTCATGAAAATAATAGTAAGCACAAAACTACCAAATTTTAATTTTTTTGTGAGAACTTTTAGTGGGCGTGGCCGTCGGAAATATGATAGAACCTTTTGTTAACAAGGAGTTTCATATGTCGCCGTAGAGAGATTGTCCAGTAGATCCTGCGCCGTGGGATAGTGAGTGGACAAAACGATTTTTTTAGAGCTGAAGACTGACAGTCGCTGTAGATAAATCAGAGGATGCACGCATCCACATCTTCAAGGAAGAGTAGCGCCGCCATGTCAGGCAGGATAAGAACGGCTCGATGACACTACAGCAAGCCGTAAGCAAATCATACGACAATGTTCCTTTTGACAGAATTAATTCTGTCAAATTCGAATTACCAAATGAAACTTGGAAGATGCTTGACCCGAAAGCTTTGTTGACTTTGTTAATGACGAAAGCTACACTGAAGCTAGAGAAGTTGAATAGACCAGTGCTTTTCGAAATTCCCCTTCCATTATTAGGTTAATATTCAATTAACATTTGTTACTTTGAAAGTTTTTGTTATGATTTATTTTTTAAATAAACCGTCATCAACGTTTTGTTTCGCACACTCTGCTGTTCTAAAAGAGATTATATTTATTGTCACCAAAAAGCCCCACCAGGGGAGTGTTAGTAAACTATTGTATTGTATTATATAATAGGCGTCCTACCCCAGTTGCAGTTATCGACTGGACGACCTTCCCTGAAGTACCCTAAGAATCGCTCCGGACGCTAAAATGCACCATCAGGGTCATGTAATCATTATGGAGTTTATCTTTCTTTTAATTGGTTCACTCATTGACATCTGGTGTGACTCTTGATTGACGGATTGTTCTGACAGTGCAGTTTACATTTAATGCGTTCATTCCTTACGTTTCCAGACGGTCTAGTGAACAGCGCACAAGCGGCCCAAAATAATATGGCGAAGCTGCTTCTCCTGTGTTTTTTCGCTTTTAGTTTATCCCTTAAACAGAGTGAATCGTCCAATTGGTGGAGTCCCTACAAATGGCGGCATTACTGGGAGGATTGGTGGGAAAAACTCGGAGAAGTCGGTCAAAGCGAAGGTATTCCATCTGGGCAACAAAAACCAGAACTTGTTCCAAACGCTGACGGGTAAGTGAAAATGCCGTTACTGTTAAAGGAAAAGATTGTTCGTGTTGACGAGTGCAGCATGATAGCGCACGAGTTAGTACTCTAATGACGACTAACGTCAGTGAAAATATTAAGGAGTTTGTTCTTCATCAGTTGTAGGGCTGAACCATAGGTCGCCCTTTCCGTGCCTTGTTATTTCCGCTGTCCAACCTTCAACAAATCACACTTATACAGGGTTTTTAAATCTTAATGCTTTTCGTTTCCTCTCTCTGAAATCGTCCAAAGAATATGAATAAGAAGATCACTCTTAGTTTTATCTCTGGGGCTATAAAGAGTACGATAAAATCTTCTTTCAAATCGATTATGGGGATCTTCGAATGGTTATTGTTATGATGGTAATATCTAAAAGATTTGTGGAATTTGGCAGCGATAAAAACCATGACAAATTTTTGTGTGGGCTTAATGCATTATATTAAAGGTCTTTAAAATTCACCACGCAATCATCAAAGAAAATTAAATCTATACACAAACATGGTCAACTCAGCCTTTATGTAAAATTGCCTTTCTTATCATAAATTGCACAACTACACCATCTATATCTTGCGTAGGGTATGAAAATGATAATTGTTTTGTTTGTCAACACCGGAAGAGCTTCTCCTGAGACCATAGGGTATCTGTATAAGTGTTCACCTACGCATTTCAACATGAAGGTCACGTTTTCACTCTTATTTATTTCATTATGAAAGCTGGAAAATCAATCTTCTCTTGACCCTTGTGATATTCCTTAGGGTTTGCTCTGAGAATCTGTTGTTACCGATAGATCTGAGCTAAGCTGCTTAAAACCATCACGGTCTGTGTGATGCATGGAAGATCTTTCTATTTCAGTTCGATTCGGCTTATGACCACCGTCGCCGCAACTTTCCTCTTCCCCTCTTACCGTGTCTCCTACCCCAAGATCTTTTTACAGGGGGGGGGGGAGCGCAGTATCTCTTCGCTTCTCGAGTGACTTCTATCTCTGCACAGTGTTGCGCAACAACAGCTGTTAACTGATGAGAATTACACACACCTTTTGCCCTCGGAAGTGCAGTTTGACACCCCGCCCGCGCCCGCCCCACAGTATTAGAAGGGGATGGGGTGGATGAAAACGCATTCGGTTTTCTCTACTGTGCAAGTGCCCCTCCTCGGACGTACGACAAGCTCTTTGCACTTGCCCACACTCGCTTAAAAAAAAAAAACAATGATGATACCAAGAGAAAAAAACCTCCAAAATGACGCCTCCTCTGCAAGCTAGGTTCCTTGTGTATTTACAATTCATATTTTCGAAATACTACTTCGATCAATTGATTAGGCTCGATTTCCGCCGCTCTCTTGGGTTCGATCTTTTTCGTTCCTTGCCAAGAAGAGACGGTTGAACGTACGAGCAGCCATCCACCGCTTCGGGCAGGAGCGCGGGCTCAGGTTCCCAAACGGCGGCTGGTCATCGAGCTTATCAATTGATGGCCTGCTATGAAATCCAAAAGTTGAGGTTAAAAAGGTTATGAGCTATGAATATTAAAAAAATTTCCTTACAGCGGCACGTGTGTCGTGAAGTCACTCAACACGGAGAAGCTCTTTGAAAATTTCAATTTTTTTCTCACTGAAATGAACTTTTTACCTTCTAAAGCTTACTTTCTGTTTGCTTCTGTTGAATCCTTCTTGTGGAAATTAATCCATTGGATTCAAAATATTTTCCTCCTGAAGTATTTAACTTTCGAAAAATTTCCAACGTGCCAACTACCTAACAAAATCACGTACTTTTCTAATTATTCAAATTACGACATTGTCCGCTTCTGTTCTTCTCTTTTCCTTGTTAGGCCAAATGTTTGTACACACAAAATTCCGGTAGGAATATTTCGAAAATGCAGAAAAATACCCGGAAAACGAAGATTGCAGTGCAGGTATAGTTGCCTCGTCTATTTCATCAGTTCTTGCGTTTACTAGAAGTGATTAAATTGTGGAAAACTGTTGTAATTTTGTGGCGTAAGATTGATTCTTTCGGAAGTAAACTTATCGTATATTGACCAGCTGAACTTTTTTTTTATCTCCTGCTACGCAGAACCGAGCAACATTTTCTGACAGAATATCGTTGTTGTCCCGGATATGCTAGAGAGAATGGACGTCCCGGATGTCCAAAAGGTAGGTGCAGTCCATTGACAGAAGCCTGCAAAGTAAACTTCTCAATAGGAACATTAGGAAGCGAAGTAGAGTTAAAAAATTGAGTGACGCGCGTGACCTGGACACAACTGGCTTAGGTTTCCGTCTGATTGGTCCAAAGGATGGTAGATGTTTCTCGGCCAATCAAAAAGCGAAGCGCTTTTCGATGCTGATTTGAAATGTGCTTTGCTATATCATTAATTTGTAGATTCTCCTCATTGATTTTGTCATATGTATTTTCTTTCCAGAGCTCTACACGTCGGACAAGGACATAGTTGAAGTGGCTGAATCCCTCAGTTTAAGTGAATTTGCCAATTTAATGAAGATATCTGGTCTCTCCTCTGAGCTGCTGGAGTCTGGTAAACGGTATACAGCTTTTATTCCCTCCAACCAAGCATTCTCTTCACTGAAACCAGAAATTCTACAAGAGTTGAAAAGTAATAAGGAGATACTTCGCGAAACGCTGCTGTTGCACATAGCTTCTGGTAAGATTGTTACTGAGGTAATGAAAGACAACCAAAAGATAACTGCACTTGACGGCTCACAGTTGAGAATCAATGTGGCGGACGAAGGACAGGTAATCGAAACGTTGTCAGATTTCGTTTCTCCTTCCTTTCACTCTTCCTTCCCTTCCTTTTGTTCCTTCGTTACTTTTTTCCTTGGTTCCTACCCTCCTTTGTTCCTTCGTTACTTTGTTCCCTCGTTTTTTCGTTCCCTCGTTCCTACGTTCTTTCGCTCCTTCGTTAATCCAATAATTTACATGCAGCACCACATGATTGATAACTCAACCGGAAGTAGGCAAACAAATAGGCCATGAGCCATGGCGTGCGTTGGGTTTATATCGCATCGTTCGTTCCTTTTTCCTTTTGACTAAATTTGTCTTTTCCTACTTCTATTTCGCTACTTCGTTTTATTTCCTTTCCCCTTTTATATTGCCCTGTGTAATTTTTTCATTACATGCCTTTCATTCAAACCTTTTTTGACAGACAATTGTTATTCAAGGAGGAGAAATCGTTGTAGCAAACGAAGGAGCAAGCAATGGTATCATTCACATTATTGACCGAGTTCTGAGTCCAGCATCTGATAGCATTGGAGACATTTTGAAAAGCAATCCAAACTTCAGTATATTCTCACAGATGATCGAGAATGCCGCAATGAACTTCACCAACATAACTTTGTTTGCACCGACTGATAAAGCCTTTGAAGTGATGGACCGCGAGAGACTGGAGACACTACTTTCCAATGAGGAATGCGTTGGGGTTCGTTTGAATTTTTTCCTTCCTAGACGTAATTAACAGTTAACTCAATACTCTATCCAGCAAAAATGATATGAGAAAAAGACAAATTTATCAGCTAGGTACTGATGTGAAATCCAATTTTCTTGTTTCGTTTACAAGGAGTGTCGAAGGGCTAACGCTCGGGAAAAAAAATGATTATGAAAAAGAAAAGCTTAATTTTTCTAGATGTAAACGCAGGTATGCATTATCTTTTCGTTATTGGAACCGTCACAGAAAAAAAAAATTAACAACATGTGGTGCCCAAATGGCACAAGTTAGTCAGCTTTGAAACTCTTTACGGTGGCCAGTTTACACTGTCAACTCAGTTGATAAAACCAAATTACCTTGTTACCGCCACCGATGCAGCACCACTGTCTCTTTGGAAAGTTACCCTCTTTATTCATTAACGAGGATATGTGCAGAGGCTAGAAGGGAGAGTTGGGACTTAGATCATGGTAGCTAAAGATTTAGGAAATGATTGTGAATCAGGGTTTTCATACTTTAACCGTTTACATCCGCACATCATTTCCTATATTCTCCATACTGTTCTCTTTACATTTCCAATAGTTACTGACAAGGAGAATTTGATTAACAATCAAGAGCTTCTAAAGTTAGTGATCATTCCCTGTATGATTCTCATAACTTATATGTTTGATTCGGAATGATGCTGTAAGAAGAATTTTGATACCAGTCTCTCTCCTGAAGTTAAAGCGTAAAAGGGGAGAGATTAACCTACTTTAGTGAAGTATGGGAAGATTGGACACGGATTCCGAAAAAAGAAAAAAATGATTATGAAAAACAAAAGCTTAATTTTTCTAGATGTAAACGCAGGTATGCATTATCTTTTCGTTATTGGAACCGTCACAAAAAAAAAAAAAAAATTAACAACATGTGGTGCCCAAATGGCACAAGTTAGTCAGTTTTAATCTAAGAGCTTAGTAATATCTGTTGCAGAAATTCATTAAATACCACATGCTACCCAAGTCAATCTACTCAGCTGCACTGGAAAACAGGCGATTCACCACTGTCGAGGGACACTTCATTGATGTTAGAATTAAGGGGGAGGAGATCCTCGTTAATGACGCTAGCGTCACAGAGGCGGATATCAGTGGTAACAATGGTGTCGTTCATATCATTGGCAAAGTTCTCATGCCCGTTTCTGGTACGGTGTGTTCTTTTTAGGTTTAGAAATCGCCTTCGGTCTTTAGCCAATATGTGCCGAACTTTTGAATTTTTGCAGTCTTATTGCCACGCAACTCTGCCATGCACGAGGGTTTAAATACGAGAGGTCCGTCTCGCCTAAATACCTGGAGCTAGCGAAAGCGGCTTCCTTGGGAAAGCGAAGAGCGAGAGTTTGGATGGAAAACTAGGATTAAGGCCATGGATTCGGGGATTTTGATCCTCCACTCATTCCTCCGTCCCGCTAGTCCGCGTTTGGCAGATCGAGAGGAATTGCCCGAAAGCTGACATTAGGGTCATGCAATCCTTAGAGCTTCACTTCTCACAGGCACAATGAACAAACACATCTTAAACGATTCAGTCAAAGGACGCGAATCACAGACAAATTCTCTAAGCTGATTTTCGTGTATTTTCATCACTGACTTTGCTTAATGGTAAACATATCTCGAACATTTATTTCCCTTCTTCTTGTAGCCATGAACCTCTTGGAAGTGACGAAGGTGCTGAACCTTTCAACACTCGTTGAGTACCTCGACTTTACCGGCATCTCTGACACCTTGAGGGAAGAAAAGGGACCTTTTACATTGTTCGCCCCCACTAACAAAGCTTTCGAGGCTTTACCCGAATCAACCAAGCAGGAATTACGGGACGATCCCGCAAAGCTTAAACAACTGCTTGCCTATCACTTGCTTACCGAGAGAAAGTGGACTTACGAATTTGGTAAGGATAACATGGTGATTTCTGTCAGCGAAGGCAAGAAACTGCGACTGAATTCATTTAGATATGGAAAGGTATGCTTTACTTTCATTAATTGCTGTCGTTGAATGCCACGGAAATAATGTTTAGTTTGCGGTTTGTTTGGTTTTCAAATTTCTTTCTTTTTTCTCTCCATGGGCGACAAAATGTACTTTTTTAAGGTCAGCCTTTTTCTGGTGTAGTCTTTTAGAGTTTTCCGCCAGTGAACTTCTTTCTTTCATTCCAAAGCGAGAATAACAAAGAAAGGATTACCAACTATCGTCTCTTGAAGACAGAATTCATTAGAGTAAATGGCCAGGCTTTTAGAACCCAATGATAATTTATCTTGGGTAAATCGGCTTGAAAGTCGAGCCTGGATTATTATACAAGCGAATCATGCTTCGAACAACTCGGCCCAGATGTATTTCATACAACCATAAGGGATTTGTCGATCAGTTCAAATGGGGGAGTTGCTCTCGTACCCTTAAACCTTTTGTGCAATTTTAATAACCATGACTTTACATGGAGGGTCTGGGTAAGATAAGAAGGGTCTCATGAATGAATGACGTTGCTTTACAGGGGAATAGCGTAGCTTTTAAGTAATTTACTTTTTGTTTCGAATCGCTACTCATGTTTGTAGGTACATTCCGTGAATGGCGCATGTGTGACCAAAGCTAACATCGAGGCTTGCAACGGCGTCATCCATGTTATTAATAAAGTCCTGTTGCCGCCGAGCAAAACGATTTACGAACTCATCAACTCCGACCCTCGCTTCGTTACCTTAGTAGAAGCCATTAACACAACCGCGCTCGTACCAGTCCTCCAGAATCCCGCGGCATCGTTGACTCTTTTCGCGCCGACGGACTGGGCGTTTGCCAATCTGGAGCTCAAATCTCCTGGATCAATGGAGAGTCTTCTCGCTTTCCCTGAAGAGCTGACAGAAGTTCTTAAACATCACATGGTGAATGGAACACTGTACACTTGCGGTATTCACTGCAAGTTCAGCTATTGGTCGTTCTTTAGCAACCACTTCTCCGTGTTTTCCATGGCCCGTGGGGTTCTCAGGATCCGTTATGCCTGGAACGGACGAGTTTACGTAAATAACATGCGCATTATTGACCTGGATCTACCTGCCACAAACGGCGTTGTTCACGTGATCGATGACGTATTACAACTGTATCCACAGGAATTCCGCAAATGGAGGCGTGGGGTTCACAATTACCGAGCGAGTCGCGGTAAAAAACATCGACACCACTGATGACATCCAGGAATTTCTTCACTTTGACAAAAAATTTGACAACTTCACCCTTGTAGTTCGCAGTTCTGGTGACTTTATGTATCGTAAAAGTTTTTTTTACTAGACTACAAAATTTTGTAATTTTGAATTCTTCTGCAACATTTGTTGCTTGTACTATATTCGGTTCTTTGTTTTTTAGTCACCGTGTTTTGTAACATTGATTTTTTTTTCATTTTTTTCACATTTTTCAATATGATCGCTCATAGCAATACCTTACTGTATATTCAGTGTAACATTTCTATCGTACATTTTTCCTCGAGTATTAAAGTCTGTAAATCGACTGCTCTGTTTTCTTTCTTTTTTTCTTTCTTTCTTTCTTTTTTTTTTTTTTTTTTTTTTTTTTTGACTCAGTTGCACCTCTGACGCCCAGGAATTTTCTTGACTACGTACTCGATGTACCAGTTCTAAATTTCAATTTCAAGATGGCGGTTTCCATCACTAAACCAAATAAGGCGGTCGTCGCGAATGTGTCCAACAGAAAGCCGCTGATTCAGTGGCTTTACTGTTGCCTCGAAGTTGTAGCTTTTCTCGACTTGTACCGCAGGCTCATAAGAGCACTGCCCAGATCTCAGAGCGGCGGGAATCTCGAGCTGAGTTAGGTTGGCAGTGAAGTAACCATTCACGGCCATAAATTTCTAGGAGATAACAAAAAAAAAAAAGAGAGAGAGAGAAAAGCGTAACGTCTAGTATGTCCCGATGCTCCAAATGCTAGGAAAAATCCTCGCGAGTAGCAATTTCTTTGTATCAAATGAGAAAAAAGGGGTAAAAATAGGAGAGTTTTGGGTACAACTTGCTGAGAGCGATTCATGACGAGTAATACACTGGATACAGGTGAAGGTGTTTTATCATTCACGGACACTATACCAGCTCCCTTCCCTCCCGTCCCCTCCCCGCTCCCGATTGCCTGACGGTGAAGGTTTCAATTACGGAAAGTTTAAGAAGAGATAGTGAGTTAAAAACAGACTGACCGGATATAAAATAGAAAGGATAATACAAGTTACGTTTACCTTCTCCGCGTCGTACAACATTACCAACCCGGAATAAACTGGCCAGTTAGGCGTGCGAACAAACTCAGTTTTATTTACAGCATCCGTACTGAACTGAATGAAGCCCCACCTGTGGATGAAACAAAACTATCACAAATGAAAGGAAAAAGTTAAAAAGAAAAAACTAGGGCAGCTTGAAATGTTCCCAGAAGTCTGCATGCATGACATCTCATCAGTTGAGAAGGTCTCTTCGAAAACGCATGCATGCGTCTACTGTAACAATCAAGCGCTTTACCACTGACAGTTGTAAAACCAACCAAAGTAATTACGACGGCCAATCAGAAGAAAGGAAAATATGCTGAGGAGGCGATGAAAACTAGAAGTAAGTAAGTACTAGCAAGTACAGTCACACAGCCTAAGGTGCTGGAAAACGCGGGCAACCAAGTCGTCATTTGTGTTTATTTTGCATCTGATTGGTAGGGAAAGCGGCGCGCGTTTCCTGGACCAATCACAGAACAAAATAAAGCAAAACCGATGCATTCCCGGATTACTCTCGACATAAAATTGCGAGAAAATATTGTCCTATGCGTAGCTGTTTACGCCTGAGAACTATTCGAGAGGCTTGAACTTTTCTCGGCAGTACCGGAACTACTCTTCTGCATTCTAACTCTCTACAAACTGAGCATTCATAATGTAAAATGGGTATGCATTAGGAACTAAACAGTTTTATGCACTTAAATGCGATTCAGAATAGCTGCTTTTGGAAAGTGAAGAGGGAGCGCCAGAAGTGATCCGCGACTGCTTCGCGTTTGTCTTACTTCGCTCGGTGATTGGTGTACAAAACTCGCGTCACCTTCTCAGCCAATCAGATTCAAAACTGAAAACCAACTGCGACCTAGCCATTTGTGTTTTCCCGCGCTTTGAGCAGTTCGCTTGTTTTTCCTCTGAGTTTTCATTGGCTCCTTGTGTTCTTGTGATATTTTCCTACGTTCTGATTGGTTGTTGCGATTACTTTGGTTTTGGTTTTACGCGTAATTTAAAACAGAATAGAATCAATCCACTATCCGCGTTGGGTTGAAGCAACAGGGAGATCTCGCCTAAAATAAAAAACAGCCTAAAGTATTGCGCTCGACGTCTCGAAAATTAGAGATAATTCATCCTACGAAGACTTCTGTTCGTGTGTTTGTTTTTCTTTCTTTTTTAGGACACTCTGTTATCCTAAGTGTGAGTGTGCCAACCTCTCAGGAAGGTGCATGTTGATAGCATCTTGTGATGACCACACCCAGTTATCTTCAGGGACATTTGGAATCTGTACAAAGAGAAACGTAAATTGCAAATTAAATGGTATCCCATGTTTCGGTTGTTTTTGCTGAAGGTGTATCCATTATTAAAGATAATTCTGAAGATATATGATCAATCCATTATTTTTCTTACTTTAGAGTCACTATCAATGATTGATCATGAGATTTTAGTTAGTATACTGTTGGTCTTTGTTAGGGGCAATATCACTATGATATCACAACACTGTACTAAGTGAAGAAGAACACCAACCTTTTCATAATGTCCACTGACATCCCTTACATGCCATTCAACCCTAAAAGAAAAATCACAGAGTGTCATTTACCAATTAAGTGTCTTGCCTGAAAACACAGGAGTACACCCCTGACAACAACCTGCTAAAGTTAATCCTCCATTGATCTTTATTCCTTGGTGGAGCTGATGCTGTAGGACTGTGATCCACAAGGTTGCTGAAGGGAAGAGCTAACTCAACAGTCCAGAATTTATCTTAAATGTAAGACATGAAGATATAAAAAGAACACAAGAAATCACATTAGCTGTTACGTCAACAAAAAATAAGACAGTTCCCGAATAAATGCGGAAAGTAATGCAAGATTGCATTGGTTTTGATAACCCTTTGACTCTAAGAGTGTCTAACATCTAATTTCTCCTTACAATATCACCCCTGAATCAAACATGTAGGCCACGAGATTAAAGGGAATGATCACTAACTGAAGAGGAATTTGATCATTAAAACAAATTCAATGTTCATCCCTCTTTTTCAGAACAAATTTCAAGGACTTTTCCAGGACTTGAGTTGATTTTTCCAGGACTCCAAATTTCATCTTAAATCCTCTCATTCCCCACGATTTCAAGATCAATTCCCCTTACGGTCTTCATAAATTTATTAAAACGTTGATTCTGGAAACTTTATTGCTTCATTTAGGCAGATTTCCAGGACTTTCTAGGACTTTCCAGTCCGGGAAAATGTCAAAATAATGTCTCAGGACTTTCCAGGTTTCCCAGGACCCGTACAGACCCTGAAATTCTTTTCAGCACCTTAAGGAACATATGGAGATCAGTATGGAGAATACACAAACTGAGGTTAGGGTGTAAAGTGTTAAACAAAGCTCTGTGATTGGTCTAAAAACTCACTAAAACCTCTCGACCAATCAATGCAAAGCTGAAATCATTATCATCATTTGGTCAATGGCAGCTCTGAAAAGAAGACTACGGCCAGAAATAGATTACAGTTAATTAATAATTACACCTCTGACACATTATAATATATCTTAAATCACCTTTAACTGAAGGATCGTCGACAGGCCCTGAGACATAAATAGCACTTTTCATATTTGGCATCTCCCAACTGCTATTTGGTGTCCCACCATTCAGGTATGGCTGCAAAGAAATTTATACATTAACATAAGACTGTTCTATGTCTAGCTTTCATCAATCTATTGAGTAATACAGTTTTTTAGCCACCAAACATTTCCCATAGTAAGCAAACCCTTTACCTCCCAAATTAAAGGGAACAAAGGTAAAAGTGGTCTATACAATGTATGTATACATTTTCTTTTCTTCGTATATACATATAATATATATATATATACAATGTACGTTTTAATTCCTACAATTTGACAAGTGTAATGTGCTTTTGATCATTACATGTCAAAAAGTGCACTATAAATTAATTACTATTATTATTAGTTATTATGCATTATTTCACAGACAAGAGATGAGAATTTGATGATTTATGAACCAGAGGTATTGAAACAGCCCTCAATTCATTTTCAATCCCATGTTTTATTAGATCCTATCAACTATGCTCAGCACACTGTTCAAAAACAATACCATATGAGAAATCCTTTCATGCAAGTGTCCTAATGGACATCCCTAATGTTGAAAATTGCCATTATAATATTACTAATGATCCATAATGTTCTATTCCCTTGATGTGTGTCTACTTAAATGAAAATTATCCGAGACATAAACTTAAGGCAAAAATAACAATTGATAAAAACACACATGAGCTAAGGTTTGACCTTAGCAGTGTTGAATGACAAAACCTTGGCAGAGACTGGGCCTTAAGTGCACAGGAAATCCAACATTTACAAGCATTATGTTAATGCGGCATACATATTGGAACTGAACTATTGGTTTCCTTTCTACCTGTTTTTAACTCTCATTGTAAAAATAATCCTGGCTAAAATACCTTGTTCAATTCAAGATCCCAGGTTGTGTTTATGGCATTTATTTCAAATTCTTTGTACCTGACAGAAAACAATAATGGCTTGTTAACAAGCAAACTGTAAGCATTACTTATAAAAAATTTTTTAATTCTTAAAGTGAGAATTGAATAATTACAATTAACACATGTTGGAAACACTGTGTCCTTACCAAAAACAATATGCATTAAAAAACACTTACCAAACAAGGGTAAGAAGAGTTGAGAAAATTTTTACCTGAATTGACCAATCAAAGTGCTTTGTTTCCTTTTCAGTTTTATACTGAAAACAAGTATCATGAACTTTCAAACTTACCAATGAGTGTCCCCATCTGGGTCCATGAAGACCTGAAAATATTTACAAGTGAACAAATACAGACATGTCTCCTTTAAATCTTTCTGTATTGCTAAGTTACAAGTAAAGGTGAGTAAATTTTGGAATATTTAACTATGAAATTCACTGAAAATCTTACCTCAAAGTCATTATCAAGAAACACTGCAAATGAATAAAAGATATACACTTCATTGATTGCATTGCTGACTATACTGGTATTGTTTATAATGGTGGTTTATCATCAAAACTGGTAACCAGTATAAAACAACAGAAAATACTTTTTCCACTAGGGATGTGATTAAACCACAACATATCTACATACCTCTTACTAACCGAGTTTGAGGTCTGTAATGTAAGTAACCAACCCAGTTTTTTCTGCTCAGATTTATAGCCCAAGTGCAAAGTAAGCAGGCCTAATAAATCAGGGCAGAGAAAATGAGATTCCATAATTTACACCACAGACCAAGAAAATAGGGCTAGTAAATAACAATATCTATTATATCTGTGAGTTCAAATAGAGGGAGATGTCAATTCAAACAAACTTTTGAATTTAGGGGGCTGTACAGTGAGATACAGCCTGCTATATTGACCAATCCTAATGCTCCTCTTCACTGAGTTGTAATATTAAATAAGATTATTCTTTCAACGTGTACGCAGAATCAATTTGAGTGTGGTACCAAAATGTTACAATGATTTAACATTTCCTGATATTTACCTACTGAATCATGTTTCGTTTGATTTGCCCAGACATCAGTCTCCTGAAGAAATGCTCCAATGTACAAATACTTGTCATCCCACCTCATTTTGGCATGTGTTCTGAAGCGAGGTTTTTTCCAATCTGCTCCCTGAATATCTATTATGCAAATTACATAAAAACAGAGCTTTCAGTTCTAATGTACATGTTAGCACTGTGTTTTCTCTAATTTCCTCATTCTAGGTTCACTACATTAATCTCATGTTCCTCTCTAGCTCCCTGGCATAGATGTCTATCCCTATAATGGAATTAAATTTCCAAACTCAGTCATTAATATTAAAGTTCTATCTCTGCCTTAAGATCGCAATTTGACGAACAACTCTGTGAAAAAACCTGTAAGCTGACAGTCCATGGACTTTTGGGAAGCTATCAACTGAGATTTCAGACTTTTTGTTGCCATTAATTCAATCTCTGATATATTTTGCCAATTCGTAACCTGTCAGTAGCATGTCAGTGGCCTTTTAATTATCTGTCAGTCAACTGTCTCCTGACTGACTTTTTCAGGGAGTTGTTCTACACCATCACCGTAAGATCGGCTGTTTTCACTTTGCACAAGGTTAGAGTAGTTATGCTCATTAATCAAATCCAGCAGATACTTTGAACCTCAAGCATGCAGTACTAGTTTTATGCCTAAACTGTCACATGACCGAGTTCATAACTATTGGGATGATCTTTAACAATACTCAAATGCGACATTTCTTAACCAGAAGGACATTAATGCCCGTTACGCAGTCTGTGTGTAAATTCAATACTGCCTTGTCTACCTAGACTGCACTTTACAAACTCAGATCTAGCCGTAGAACGATTTCAGCTGGACAAGTTGCGACAAATTCCACGGTCTTCATTTTATGTCAAACCGACGGAAACATCAACTTAAAAGAAATATATATTCTAATCACCAATAAAATCCTCTGTCCAGGATACAAGTGCCCACGCCTTATCGTCCAGTTTTCCATCAATATCAATAGTTTCTTGCTCGCCAAGGTGATAGACCACGTAACTACGCGGAAACGGAAGAATACATTCCGATGGATAAGAGAGAGTGCTTCCGAACTGACATAACTCCAACACAGACCACAGAAAAAACTGACAGTAAAACAATTCCATCACTCTATTTTCTGCTCATCGATTTCCTTGGTCTCGAACAATATTCTGCTCCGCATCAATTTTAAGACTAATCTCTCTCTATGGTACTAGTGGTAAGGGCTCTGCTCCGTAATTGTGAGCCAGCGATCTTTGCTCAGTGGAAATAGCATTGGTAAAAATAAGTATTGTGTTACTATCAACAAAGTATTTCAGATGATTAGCAACCAGGGCGTTTGACAGAAAGTAAAAGGCTCGGTCGCCCACGTTCTTCGTTGTTGTTCAAAGTAGAACGAGACTTGAGTGTTATTGCCAATTTTGCTAAGGAATCTTCCTTTCAGCAATGGAAAATCAGAGAAAAAGGCGGCACGAAATTGAAAAGGAGTTATCAGATGACGAGGACTACGTACCTTACGTTCCTTTAAAGGAGAGGAGAAGGATTGAGCTTGAAAAACGAGAGAAATTCTTGAAGAAAAAGACCGAGTCAAGTACAGTAGCGGAGACAGCAAAGAATGTAGCGCCGACGTCTTTGGTGGAGAAAGAAGAAGAGGAAGAAGCGCCCATTGGATTGAAGGCCAATGTGAGCTTGCTGGATCAGCACAGCGAGCTCAAGAAGATAGCGGAAGCCGAGAAAGAAACAGACTACGAAAAACAGCTGAAAGAAGAAGAGAAGATTTTGGACAGCATTGCTGAGAAGAAAGTCTTGATGGCTGTAGGGGAAATTGCTAAAGGAATCGTGTACACTGATTCGATTAAGACTGGATGGCGTCCACCACGGTACTTCAACTCATATCCACCAGAGAAATTTGATAAGATTAGGAAGAAATGGCATATTCTGGTGGAAGGCGAAGACATACCACCTCCCATCAAGACTTTCAAGGAGATGAAATTTCCTCGCGCTGTCCTAAACACACTGAAAAAGAAGGGTATAACACACCCAACACCAATACAGATCCAGGGCATACCTGCAGTTCTCACTGGCAGAGACATGATTGGAATTGCATTCACAGGTTCAGGTAAAACATTGGTGTTCACACTTCCCATTATCATGTTTAGTTTGGAACAGGAGAAAGTTCTTCCATTCCAGAGACAAGAAGGTCCGTATGGGCTTATCGTTGTACCATCTCGAGAATTGGCACGTCAAACATTTGAGGTCATTTCAGAATTTTCAAGAGCCCTAGAACTGGATAGTCTTCCTTCTTTGCGATCTGCACTCTGCATTGGTGGAACCAACGTCAAGGATCAGATGGAGGTTATCAAAAGAGGAGTTCACATGATGGTGGCTACACCAGGCCGTCTGATGGATTTGCTAGACAAGAAAATGGTTAACCTTGACGTGTGCAGATATTTGGTTCTCGACGAAGCTGATCGCATGATTGATATGGGGTTTGAAGAAGATGTGAGAACAATCTTCTCGTACTTCAAGTCGCAGCGTCAGACACTGCTCTTCAGTGCTACAATGCCTAAGAAGATTCAGAACTTTGCCAAAAGTGCTCTAGTCAAGCCAGTAACTGTTAACGTAGGAAGAGCAGGGGCAGCCAGTCTTGATGTTATCCAGGAAGTTGAGTATGTGAAGCAAGAAGCTAAAGTGGTTTATCTCTTAGAGTGTTTACAGAAAACTCCTCCTCCTGTGCTAATTTTTGCAGAGAAGAAAGCAGATGTCGATGATATTCATGAATATTTACTACTCAAGGGTGTTGAAGCTGTTGCTATCCATGGCGACAAAGATCAAGAAGAAAGGGAATATGCAATGAGATGCTTTAGACAAGGAAAGAAAGATGTAATGGTTGCAACAGATGTCGCCTCCAAAGGCCTTGACTTTCCTAACATTCAACATGTTATCAACTATGACATGCCTGAAGACATTGAAAACTATGTCCACAGAATAGGTCGTACTGGTCGAAGTGGGAAGACTGGAGTTGCTACCACATTCATCAACAAATCTTGTGATGAATCTGTCTTGTTGGATCTGAAGCATCTGTTATTAGAAGCAAAACAGAAACTACCCCCAGTTCTTGCAGCCCTACAGGCAGAAAACGAAGGCTATCTTGATCTTGGTGAAGAACGTGGCTGTGCATATTGTGGTGGTCTTGGACACAGAATTACAGAATGTCCAAAGCTGGAAGCAATGCAAACCAAACAAGCTGGAAACATTGGAAGAAAGGATTATCTAGCACCTGGTGCTGCAGATTGGTAACTTTAGCCATTGGTGTTCATTTCTACTCCCTCAATGTACATCTAACATGTACATGTATCAGTGTATGTAGGGGTTGTATTACTGCAGAAGGCTGTATACAAAGACAAACAACATTGCAAGATAAATACTGCAGATGGTCTTAAAGTTATTGCATACTTCCTTAAGTTTTATACTGGGCAAGAAATAGTCAGAAAAACTTAAACCTGTTTTACAGGTGAACTAATGAAGCTGAGTCTTAGAGGTTCTCTTGTGAGCATAAATTTGTATATTATGCATCCCTAGTTCCTTTGTTGTAGTGAGAGATAGTATGGTGAACAATGGCCTTACTATTTCTTTAGTGATTACACAATCTAAAATGTTCGGCAAACACATTGGATCACTGCTTCCAAACTATTTGTTGTAAATGAGAGACCATTTAGATCAGCAGATAAAAAAATGGCAATGAAGGCATACTTAAACGTACATACATTATTTCCTCAAATAAGCACCATCGAAGGAATGAGTGCACTTCCCCAAATATGTGCACTGCCACAAATAAGTGCCCTCCCTTGGGCAAGCACACTACCTCTGGGCCATAAGGCCAAACAAGGGCATCTCTTGAATTAGTGCTCCTCCCTCGCTTCATTAACAGTACGGATACTTGCAAAACCTGTTGCTATTGCCACTTTGGTTATATTCTTTTTCAAGCTTCAACTATGGCAGGAACAGTTTGAGGGATTTGCTTGGTTTTGAGTATTTATTCCAGAAGGTACATCACTGCATCAATGAATACGTATTAATAGACAATTTGATGTAGATGAAGTTATGAAGTCCTTTTCTCCAGTCATTACCTGTATATGTTACCTTATGTGAATACCAGAGTAAAACATTCTTGATCCAATTAAAACTTCTATATCAGTTTGTATTTTTTGTTTATGAAGTGATTGATTGATTGATTGATATTTTATCCTATTATCATTATGATCAAAATTAGAACTTCGTATTGTCCAATTCTGTCTGTAATCATACTCATGATAAACAATTCAGATCCCCACTTTGTGGTCTTCTCATTTTGTTAAATATCACTCATATGAGTACAGACTGAATTCAACTCCACTCAGTCCAAGTACCATTTTTAATTACAGTAATGTCCACCATGCTGTCAGTTATTTAGACCATGGAGACTATAAAAAGAAAACCATACAAACAGGGAGAGAAATGGGCGGGGTACAGAGGCAGATCCAGGGAGGGGGTCTGGACCCCCCTATCAGGCCTGACGCTTACAACTTTGAGACTGAAATTCTTACATCAACAGGATCATATATCACTTTTTAACTGGCTGATTTTTTTAATTAATGAATCCAAGTAAACAGTCAGCAGCCAAGGAATTGTAACGTGCAACCGTGACTGGTGTGGGGAGTGTTGAGAAGTAATTTGCCTCAAAAGAGTCCAACAGTCCTTTCTGAACCAAAGTTTGGACCCCCCCCCCCCAATCAAAACTTCCTGGATCTGCCCCTGAGGTAGGGGGTCAAAAAGGGGGAAATTATGTTAAATATAGAGGCAGTGTGAGGGTTCAGCTGTATTTATAAATGCAACTTAATCTTACTACTGATATTGATCCAAATCATTAATACCACAGACAATATTGAAAGAGGAGAATAGCAAACCTCCAGACACTCAGCACTTACATAGCTATGAAATAATGATACTTTACTGTACTTCAAACAGATTATTTTGAAAAAAATGATAGCCGTCTAAGTAGATATTGCGCCCGCGATTTCTGGTCACTGGAAGAATTCTAGTGCCAGTGCCCAACAAACACGTGTTTTTGACGCCTGGTTGTTTTTGTTCTCAAAGACTTTGTTTCTCGTACACAAGCTGTGTTTACTTACGTTCGAATACACCAAGAAAGATAAAAAATTTTTATACCGTGGCAAATTCTTAGGTCTCTACACTGAGGATGGCTACAATTGTTAACCAGGTACTGAAAGGATGAAACCATCGAAGGAATACTTAGTTAAGCGATTCCCCTTTCATGGATTCCACCGCACTCCTTGAACCAAATCACACGAATAGCAGATAAAACGAAAGGTTTTCCATAAGTGAAAACGTTACCGGGAAAATTTGCATTGGTATAAGCCAACCTAGGGAACTTCTGTGAAGAAAACCTCGATCAGGCAACTTCGAACCGCCCAATGCATTTCAGATTATGTAATTTTACTCGGCGTAATTGGACTGAATTGATTTTTTTTTTTTTTTTGTGATTACTTTGCTGTTAGATTGAGGAACTTGAAAATGATATAAAAGGTTGTGAAGATGAACTGGACATGATTGATAGAAGACTTCGCTTAAAGAAATTGTCAGATAGTGAAAGGTACTTAACACTTGAATCTAATAATAGAGATACAGATCTTGAATTTATCCTAGTACCGTCTGTTTTGTTAGATTCACTTTTTCAGGAAGAAAAACGTAAGTTAATCTTTTCTGTTATGCAAAGCTGGAAAATATTTTCAGTGAGTAAGATTTCCTACTTAATTTGCAATATGGGTGTTAAGCTGAATTGATTTAGTATTTCTGTTGAATTTATGGGAAATTTTATCTTGATCACGGAGTAGAGATTTCAGCTGGATCTGGTTACGTAGAATATGACCCAGATTTCTTACTGAGATCAACAATATGAAACTTTTCAAGATTTATAGTAGTTGGGCTAGTCGGATGTCTCATTTGGGCATGATATTATTGGGATTTTGTTATCAATGGAAAGATTGGTAGATTGAGTTCTCGGGAACTATGCCAGCCTCAAAAGTTTACTGAACTCATAAAATCATTTTCACTCCTTTTGTCAGAAAAAAAAATTATTTCATTTTATTATTCTCATTATTCTATTGTAACACATTCCCAAAAATATAAAGAAGATTGGTCATTACCAAAATTGATATATTTCATCCCCCCCAAAGAAGGCAATAATTACTAAATTTTGAATTTTTAATGCATTTGACAATTTAGAGATGGGTTGATAGACAGACAAGAGCAGGTACAGGAGAAACTTAAAGAACACGGTAAGAACAGTTGAAAAAGTTGTGATTGCAATGTCTTCAACGCATCAATATTTGCTTAAAATATACTAAGTCATAAAAGACTTTCAAAACCATATTACTCTATTATAGTTGAGGTACCCAACTTATTTCTCCCTGAAGAGAAAGGGAGTGAAAAATTAATGATTTAAAGAGGGATAGCCAACTCAGCTTTCTTCACCCCATGATATTTTAAAATATCAATATCAACTGTTAAAACAATTACTATAATTTCCAGCCATTTACCCACATGGCCGATTACCCACACCGGCCGATTATTGCATGCGGTGAAAAAAAAATTCAACAGATAACCTGCACTGGTGGATAACCCGCACCTTAAAAGCAAAGGAAATTTGGGCAGAAAGGCTCAAGAATTCACAACATTTCATTCTTGACAGAATGCGAATTCGTGGTCACATTTTGTGCAAGCGATTGTTCAGCGCCAAGTTGATTTGTTGATTTCTCAAAAAAATCGATATCTCCGGTTCTACTGGGCCTAACAAGTCCCTTAAAACAAGAAAATTCTCTTCAGCTCAAGTTAGTGTTAACTGAAAATTTGTTACCGATGTGCCGGTTATCCTTGGATTATTTAATATGTAACCATCAAGGTTTTGTTTACATGTGTGCCGATAAAAATTTGTTCACCATGTAACTAATTGTGCGGGAAATAAACTCAAGTCAGCGTCATATTTCTGTGCCACTTTGTGGCACTCTTAATACAATAAAATTCATCTGAGAGGTGGAAACGCAGGTAGGTGAACTTCTTTTCAATTCAACAGCCAGTAGATTTCAAAATAATTGTCACATAACCCACACCTCCCTATTACCGACAGTAGCGCGTGTTTAAGGCAAAATCAACAGATTACCCAGTTAAAAAAATGGGGTAATCTGGAAATTACGGTATTCACCAAAGTGGAGGTGAATAGTGGTGGATATTTACCAAGCCACCAAGCAGGGAGGTAAATATCCACCTCTTTCACCAACACTGAGGGGAATAATTGTTTTAGTATATACCACACAGGTACCAAAAACTTAGTTTATTTCTTTTAACATACCCAAAAATGGCCAGAAATTAAACTCTTGACATATGATTTTGTGTCATCAGTTGCTCAATGCTTAAGAGTACTTGCTATTCAATTCAGAACAAGCCAATCAGCTCTTACAAAAAGCACTATCCACTTCTCTGGTATCTACTACCAAATGAATATACCTTCACCAATAATAAATACTTTACTCCTGATGTTGTTTCTTTGCATTTTATTCACAGAGAAATCTTTGGGAACTCTACGAAAAGAAAACAGAAAGTCCATGGCTGTGTCTGTAGCAATTCTAGGACTTTTGTTTTTGGGATA
>NC_142524.1:27603857-27626357 GCF_964205215.1 Stylophora pistillata
GTTGTTCCTGAATGGGAATCCAGGCAATGGCCACACGTTGACCAGCTGCAACAATGTTTATCATCATCCTAATTTTTGTTGTTAAAATAATTACACAGTGTACTAAATCCCAAATACTTTGTGTATGGAAGATAAAAAAAAAAACTTGTTTACTTTTCTCCCTAAAATATGATGATGTTCTTTTTATTTACAACCAACAGCAAGTTTTTAAGGAAGCTGAGACAGGTTGGACAACACTGTAATGTTACATTTCTTTTTCAGGATGATGTATGCCTTGTTGGCCTGATGGAGCATTCAAAAGCCATGTTATGGCTTCAATTTCTTCTCTTACTTTCTGGGACCATTAGTTGAGACAAGAAGTGGTGTGAATAATGGTGGAATTAATTTTGTTATAATTATCAAACTTTGCCTTCTTGTGTACACTGACCTTCTAGTTTGAATGTGGCTCAAATGCTTATTAAGTAAGCTCTGTACAATGTTACAAACTTAAATATTGAAATGTTTGTTATGGAAAGCTAAATGTATGGTATCAGTTATATCCAGGGACACTTGGTCCGAGAAATCTCCAGCCAATAGGGGATCCTACAGACCTGCCCTGTGGAATGTTACACTAGAATAACATCCTGCAATTTGAGAAATGGAAGAGCCTGACATCGTAATAGTTTTTACTGAGTTAAGCTGGTCACCATCATGGCTTGACACTTATGGCAGCCAACTAGCCACAGACTAGTAGAAATTCAGTTTTGGCAGGTGGTTTTTGATTTCCACTAGCCAGTTTGGCTAGTAAACAAATTGTCCTAACATCAAAGATGTCACTAGCCACTTGGCTAGTAAGTTGATAAGTTAGTGTCAAGCCCTGCACCATGATCAAGGCTCAAAAGCCAGATTTAGAAATATCGTGTCAGAGAGTATCTAGGGAGGGGCTACATGTGCATTTACCTCTGAGTCGCCAAAATGTGAATAAGGAGGTCAGAGACTACCCAACAGCTGAGTTCATGATGAGTGGTATGGATATAAACCCTTTAACTCCCAGAAATGATCAACATTTAACTTCTCCCCACAATATCCCTGGTATAGAATTTTCAGGTAGAGGTTGTTATCTTGATCTGACAAGAAATTATTGTTAGTAGCTAATTCCCAAAGAAATGTGTAACAACTAATAAGGAGGATGAGCAATCAGGTCTTTGGGAGTTAAAGAGTTAAATTATGTTATCTGTCTTCAAGAGTTGCATATCTGAGTGAAAGTTGTTACTTGGATCAATCCTTGAATTCTCCTATAAATTGAGCAACAAAAATTCTTCTCAATTATTCACATAGCACCATTTAACCCATGGAAAGGTGATAAGATTAGAGAAAACTATTTCATTTATAGTTAGATATCACGGGTTGAAGTTTCCACTGGCCTCTGTTGTCCTCTTTGCTTGTTGATCATCAGTTTGTAGATAGGCTATTTTCCAGCTTCTCAAAGCCTCTGTTTTTGAAGAAGGTTCGGTGCAGAGCTTTTGAGTTGAACATGATTTTTCTTTCATGCAAAAAATTAATATAACTGATTTTCCCAGGAAGTTTGTGCACTCAACCCATTTTAAAAGTGGGGGTTTTAAGAGCTTGGAAATGGATTATTCAGAATTCTAAGTAGTAAAGTGCCTTGTTGATCACTCTCTTGTGGCATTCTTTGTCAGTACACTTTATCTTGAGGAATTCAAGCCACAAGATGTAAATAAATCTTCTGAACCAATGTTCAATAAGAAGTTGTTTTGGTAACAGTGCTATCTTTCCATGTCAACTTACTGCTGAGGGGCCCCATACTGCCCATGTTTATCCAAGATTTCTGCTGCACTTAGAAAACAAAAAGTATCTATTTATTCACTCAGATTGGGTGCTAGTCCATTGCAAGCACCCCTGAGATTTTTTTAGCTTCCTTATTTAATTCACTGGTACACTTTTATAGTCTTTAGTGTAAGGGGGCACCATGAAAGTATCTAATCTGAGTCAAATTATCAAACCTGCTTTATCTTTGGTTTTTTGTTACTCTTTCACTCCCAAGATCTCAATACTAATTCTCCTTACTGTCTGCTATACAATAATTGTTATGATACTAGATTGGAGAATTTGATATCGGATCAGTTAACAATCCTCTAATTTATTATATTTCCTTATTCTCGTCACTTGTCTACTTGATTTTGTATCGAGATTCTTGGGAGAAATTCTGTCTTGGTCACTCATGGGAGTTAAAGAGGTGATTAAGGCAATATCTCTCCTAGAATTAAATAAATGTAATATCCAGCAAGCAAATGATAGGCGAAGACAAGTCTACAAGCTTACTGATTTCTAATTAGAAGATCAAAATTAATTCTCTGAATTGACTTGCAAGGAAATGCATGGAACTCAGCAGGAAAAGAGAATTACAATTTTGATTTTGAGGATTAAGAAGTTAATTGTAGGTGCTTCCCCCCATGTTTGAATTGAAGATTGTAAGATTAATTTTCCTGAAGTGTTTTTTTTTTTTTAAGTTTTTGTCAGCATCTTTACTAAGCCATTCCACTTTGCCAAGATCGTAATTATAGTGTAATGTGGCTAAAAGGTCAAATTACAGGATTGTTACAGGATGATATTGCTTAGCGGACAAGCAACATCAGATTACTCTGCATTAACTCTCTAATAATCCTAGATATACAAATTTAGTTTTGTAGAAAGTGGCATCAAAAGTGCAAAATGACTGCTACAAATTTGACAACTGATAATTATTTAATAAACTTTTTTCTCCAAAGGTGTAATATACAATTATATCAACTTGGTTGATAAAACTAGATTACTCTGCATTAAGTCTCCAATAATTCTGAACCTACAAATTTAGCTTTGTAGAAAGTGGCATTAAAAGTGCAAAACAACTGCGACAAATTTGACAACTGATATTTAATAACACTTTCCTCCGAAGGTATTGAATTCAAATTATCAATGAATAAAATGTACTTGAGTTACAATCATACTACTTGTAACTATTGTGAACAAATGGTAAGTACTGCAGATTAACGGAAGAACTTGATCTTCTCCTTCAGCCATTCCTCAGTCAATTCTTCTACAGACCTTAATTCAAAAACCTGGAAAAAGAAGGAGGAGTTATCAGCTATTTTTATGCATTCAGTCAATCCTCTCCGTGTTTGTAACTACACCGTAACCCCATTAACCATTTATGCCTTCAAATCAATAAGAAAGATCTCCATACTGTTCTCTAGACATTTCTTAATGGTAATTACATGGAGAATTTATCTAACAATTGATAGCCTCTTGAGTTAGATCATTTCCTTTATTCCTGTGACAAAAATCTTAGATTTAAGGGTGATACTGTTGAGAAAAATAAGATGCTTATCACTATTAGGGTTAATGGGATAAGATGAAAACTTCTTGAGACTACTGCATTTTTCCAAGTAGAATTACCGATTAATTTTAATCAAACAATGGTTGGAAACAACACAGACAACCATGACCCTCGCTCATTTGTCTGCACGGCTCTTCTTTTAATCCTGAAGTGTTTAACTTGTAACTTCTCGTTATACACGTAATATCCATATAATTATTATCCAGAAAAAAGGTCGTGAGAATACTCAAACTTATCAGGTAGAAGTTGTTTCCTTGATCTTACACTAATGTCTCATAAATAATTTACAAAGAAATGGCTAGCAGCTAGAGAGGAGAATTTACACTCAGATTTGAGAGTTAAAGGGTTAAATATTTAACAATTATTGAACTCAGTTATCACAAAATATTGTGATTTGTCTGTGGCAAGGAGATCAATTATTTGCCGAAGCCAAAGGCTGATGCAAGACACTGACAAATCAAATGCGAGACACTAACAAATCATGATATTTTGCGATAACCAAGTTCAATGATTGTTTGATCACTCGATCACCGAGTTTGCTTTCAATTTTTTGGGGGAAGCGGCAAGCGCACACTGCTGCCAGAAATCAAATGGTTTCCTTGTTTGTTTTGGTCGATATAATCTCTGAATACTGCGCATGAGCAGAATATTATTTGCAGCAAAAACTGAGTTAGACGGTAGTAAGCAGGAGCAGACCATTATTTGTTGGCAGTTATTTGCAGGTCACGTGGTGGGCTCCCAGCCAATGAAAATGGGGGGAAAAAATCCATCGAATGATAATAACAAATGAAGAGCACAAGATGTGCACATAGGGAAAATAGGAGGCCCAACAATTGAGACAGCAGATAAACTCTCTTGTAAGAAGGCCAATCAGAATCCTACAGTGTGGGTGAATATCATACATTATTATCCAACTACACCTAGACGAGTACGAATGACACTATAGACGAGTACAAATATCACGCAGTATTTGTACTCATCTATTGTAGTACAGGTTAAACTGGTTTTCTCACATCGCACAAGTGAAGAATTGGATTGTAGTTACGGAAAAAAAGTGGCAGACAATTTCAATCATATTTCCGATGATGAAGAGTCAGAATGGCTGGCAAATATAGATCCAAGTTCATTTGATGAATCAAACGAAGAAAAACAGCTTGACGACCAGAAAATTTCTTCATTTAATGAAGAAAATAGAAACAGCAACACAATAACGTGCCAATTCTGTTCCGCTTCGCATACTTCTGTCACGCACTCCCCGTAAATAAATATCCATGAAATTCGCCCACAGAAACAACAGTTTGGCGTGTTGGATAATAAATAACTTATTACACGTTTTGTTGTGTAGTATCGCTGAATATTTTTACTCATTATTTGTATTTTGACTCACCCTATGGGCTCGTCAAACACAACTCGTAAAAATACTCAGCCATACTACACAACAAAACGTCTAATAAGATATATATAATGCAGTAAATGGTTTGAACCCGGGGGTAACATGTGAAGGTGTAGTCTGATCGTCCGGGTGAGTGTAGTCCTGAGAAGGACTGTTGTCGGTGGCAGTGACTGACGTTTCGACAACCTGTGCGGAAGTCATCATCAGACTCTGATGTAGTCTGATCGTCCGGGTGAGTGTAGTCCTGAGAAGGACTGTTGTCGGTGGCAGTGACTGACGTTTCGACAACCTGTGCGGAAGTCATCATCAGACTCTGATGATGACTTCCGCACAGGTTGTCGAAACGTCAGTCACTGCCACCGACAACAGTCCTTCTCAGGACTACACTCACCCGGACGATCAGACTACACCTTCACAAGATATATATACTTCAGTTTTGAAAACTTACATACTTAGATGATTTTCAAATTATTTAACAAATTTGCTATCTGTTGATTTTCAAATTACCTTGGTTGCGTTAAGATCTGTGGTAAGGCTGGTCTTTGTGCCAGAATACATCATGTGTAGTTCTGGCTTACAACCTGGTTGAAAGAGACAGGAGTATTTTGAAAGCACACAATGTAGAACCACCGAAATCAAGCTGCCATTTGTAATGAAATAAAAGTCATTTGACCTGCCAATTAAAAATCAAATGATGTCATGATACTTGCAGGCAAGCTGCCCCTCTCCGGCTTAGTTCAGTTGATAGTAGTGCCCAACTGGTGTCTGGGATGCACGGGTTTAATTTGATTTTCAACCAGCAGGTAAAGTGAAATTTATTTCATTACAAATTACATCAGATTCCTCCAAGGGAAAGAGGAACTGTTTAAAATGTGCCCAACTTCCAACATGTGGTTTCGTAGCTAAGTTGGTAGAGACACCCGACTAGTATCTGTGGGTATGGGTTCCAATCCCATCAAAGCCTGAATTTTTAACAGAGGCTTCGTTTCTGCAATTTTTCAAATTGCTGCCCATGGCCACCTGTGAGGATTATGTCTTTACTTGATAAATAAATAGAGTTGACGCCTTGTAATCCTAGCCCCTTGGGACCTGGCATTGAAAACTTCTCTGAACTTACCTTGGGGAGAAATAAAGATAAAACAAAAAGGAAAAGAAACTCTTCCATCATCATGTTTATGAACATAACTAAGAACCACATAGCTGCAAATCATTAAGGAGAAATGTAGATTTTTGACAATTATTAATAATAAATATAACTTAAGGTGGGCTGAACACAGTTTTTGATACCTGTATTTCTTTCACCATTTTGTCTAAAACACTTGATCTCTCGGTCACCAAAACTGGCAGCAAGCAAGTTAATTACACAAACTTTGTTTTTTCAATAGTTAAGCTGACGTATGTGCCATTGCCATGGCAACATGAATAAATATAAACAGCCAATTAAAATCAGTTTTGTTTATTATTTTGAAGAAAATCTAGACATTAGATTTTCTTTATTTATAATTTGCATGCCACGAGCTTGTAACAATACTAACAAGTTAACCCCATTTTGCTAACAATTTAACAGAGAGATCTTTAATTATCCCTTGTTGAAGGTCCACTTGATTATCTAAAATTTCCTTTGTTTAAAATTAATTTTTTCAATGCTACAGTTACTTATTTCCTGAAGTATTTTCCCGCCAAATTTCATGAAATTCTAATAAGTGGTTCTCTAGAAATAGGTGTATTCCCAAGAGAGCAATTTTCCATTCAATCGCAATTTTTTGACTTACTACACATACGTTGTGTTTAACTGGGTTCTTTCAGTAATGACGAAAAAGCTGAGAATTGCTGGGTTCTTTGCACTGTCAACTTTTCTAACATATCTTTGTAATAAAATATTAAAGCCCTCAATACACTGCGCCAACTATAGAGAAAAATAGCACAGATAGTGTGGGTACGTGTTAAGTAAATAAAATAAGCTCTCTTTTGACGGCATGTTTGTTCTTTGCAATCCTTGTGTGTGCACTGAATTGCATCAGCAAAAGTTTGCATGAAAACTGTGTTCAGCCACTTTAAATTAAGTTCAGTTAATGAACTTAAATGAAAATGACAGGCTCTTTGATCAGATGTCAATCTTGCATCCATGTAAAAATGTTACAATTTAGGTATGGCTGAATCTAGGAAATTTCAAACAATTTTGTGAAAGTTGTTGCAACAATTCACTACTATCCCAACTTCACTGGACCATTCCCAATATATTCAGCTACTAGTTTTTCATAGCTTCCAGGCTTTTCAAGCTTTTCACAAGTTGTTCCTTGCAATAACTGTTGCTTAAAGTACAATTCATTTGCTTGATGTCCAAAAGGATACCGAGGCTGGTGGGCAGGTAATTCCTCCCTTAAATCCTCAATGGATATATCCTGCAAAAAACAATTAGTTGTAAAACTCGGAAAACCATAAACACCATAAAAACAATAAAAGTTCTTTTAATCTGCCCTGCATTGAGAAGTTATTCTTGACAACGTGATGACTCGGTAAATGGTCAAAATTGACGTTCCATCGACACTCCAAACTATGAAAGTTTGAGACAATTTTAAATTGGCTACCTGTGTTTGGCAGCCATCTGGCATGCTGTATCAATTTAACAACACAATTTGTTTTGGTCTGAAGTCAGAGGGAGCAGACTAAAATTTACTCAAAATATCATTAGAGATAAAATTATGCTCCTTTATTTCATTCTATAAAAAATTGTCTCTCTCTTCTTGGTTGCTGAAGTATCAAACTTTGAGATGTCATATGAATCTCCAAAAATGAATGCCAGTAAACCTGCTTATTCCAAAGTGTGGTCAGCAGATTAGCACACGAGACTCACACTCAAGGCTTGACAACACAGCAGTCTTGAAAATGTCAGACATATGCAAGGGGATCAATTTTGGCCACCCAAAAGTCAATTTCTCACACAAAGTTTCAAAGGAAAGCATAAGGAAAAACCACTGTCTTGCTTGTTACTGTGTGAGACAACTTGGTTCTGACAGCCTGAAAGCATGCCACTGTATGACATTAATTTTGACCACTGTGTTACCCTGGACATTTGACAGGTATGTCCAACCTCTACCTCTATTTGGGTTTGCACGTGCACAGAAGTTTGATCACTGTTTTATGCTGGACATTTGACAGGTATATCAAACCCTACCACGATACACCCAGACCAACTGATGAGATTCCAAAATTTCTTATGCCTGCAAATTTAAGTGCTCAATAACTATCTTAATTATATACCTAAAATTTAGCACAACATAAACCTACCTCATGTTCCTCGTCTATGACTACTAGCAGTTTATCAGGTACAATCTTAACTAGACAAAATTGAAAGTGGTAAAAAAAAACAAACAAACAAATTAATACTTAAGAGTAAAAAAGAAACTGTTTTACACTCACATAAACAAAGATTACTGGGAAATTTAGGGAAACAAGAGATATTGTTTTATTGAACTGTCTAACATGAATAAAAAAAGCTGTGGGTCATACTTTGGATCAGTGTTAGAATCTGAGCAACTGTGTACTTACCTCTTCCCTAACCCAACATTTGCCCTTACTTGTTTACTTGTTTATTTGTTTACTTGTTTACTTGTTTATTTGTTTACTTGTTTACTTGTTTATTTGTTTACTTGTTTACTTGTTTATTTGTTTACTTGTTTAGTTACTTGTTTAGTTACTTGTCAGTTAAATGTTGTTGGGTTAGTGGACAGGTAGGTGGGCATGCAATGATCAGATACTTTTGTTGATCCTGTACTTTCTGTCTCCTGCGACAGTTCTTCTTTTGAAAATCAGCTTGTTTCCTTACAAAAAATCTCTAGTTCTCCAAACAGGATTCCTGATTCACAAAACCCAAAGCTAGATTCTTCCAACTTTCAAGAATAAAGGATCAAGTTTGGAGTTGAGATTGTCAACTTGCATTGGAGTGGTACCATAATTTTTACTTCAACTCCAGAGCCTAGTTCACCTTCAAGGTAAAGTCTGGTTGGGATTATGTTTCAAATGAACATATCCAGTTTATTGACAGTTAATTAGTGAGCGGGAAATCGTTTCCTGATATATACAGTTAAATGCAGTTTAATGGAGTTATCAACAAAGAGTGTCAGCATTCTAATTAGTCAGCAGTTTTTTAGCATCTGCACTGTATGCATCCATGTGCTCTTTGTTTGAGGCCTTCTTGCACGTGTTTTGAGCATGTACTTGCAGCATTCCCAGGCAGTTTCCCCCACCCCCCTCATTCCCTCCCTCTTTGCACTGTTTATTCAGTGTGACAGGTGCCTGTCTCCCTTTCCTGTATGGGGGCTCATGGCTGGGTTGCCAGGATTTGCAAGTCATAGGAGAAGTCTCCATCTGGAAGCTGGCTGCCAATAGTGGAAGCTCCTAGATGTTACAGGTACTCAGCCTCCACTTAGCGATGCAGTTGTTAAAAAACATAAATCAATATTAAAAGTACTCTCACTTGAAGCAAGATCAAAATCCAAGTAAAAAGTGAAAAATTAGGAGACTCGGTGTAAACGTGAAGTTTGTAAAGGACAGCATCACTGTATTAGCATTCCTGAAAATGTCTGCTCTGAAGCCAGTGTCACACATCACTGAAGCCTCCACTGGTTAGCAAAGTATAAAGAATTAATGAGTATTTCAAACCCCTCCCTCCCCCCCCCCCCGCCATGGAATGTCAATTCACTGCAACTGGTTCACCCCACCCCACCCCACCTACACATACCCCATGCACAGCATTCTACATGTACAAACACTTTTCAGACACAATGGACATCCAAATACTTTTCGACATTATATTTACACAAGAGAAATATACCAAGTGCCAGTTTACCAGGGTAGTGTACCCTACAAAGATAATCTTGGTTAAAAACTTACGGACAATGGCGGCTACGGTTTTCTCTTTTCGAAGACGAAATTTCTCCACTTTCTCCTTAACTGCTGGGTCGACATCGCATACTTTTAAATTCTGACTCTGAAGATAATCCACATTAAATACAATTTTGAACCTTGTTTTTTCAAATAGTTGCTCTCGTTGAGTTTAATTCGCGGCAATCGCTGAATGTTTTGGTTTCAAACTCGTAATAAAGCTTCCGTCGCAATGAAATTTTAGAAATTACCTTGGTGTGACCTCATTTTCTCGAAAGCAGCCACAATTTGTTCGGATATTGAACCATGTTTACATTTTAAGGGTCACTGTAAGATTACTAATACATTTTTTCAATTGTTATGGGTATGCAGACTGAGAAAAACACCTCTACCTCACTCACCATTCTGTCCTGTCTCTACGGAAGGAAGTGACTCTGTATCCACGCAATATAGAAAAAAGAGGGAAGATTGGGAATGAAGAAAGGTCCGGCATGCGTACATATTATCGATCAGATAGGGAGCTATGAACCTCTACTAAAAAAATTTGCCAGATCAACAGAAATATTCCCCCTGAGATAATTCGTTTGTCTTAACAAAAACCAAAACTTCTTCAATAGGGCCAATTTTACAGCTTTTTCAGATTGGAGTCAACCCCTTTCGATCACTGCAATTGACCTAGAAATGTAGTTAACAACAATGACACAAGTGTTAAAAATAGAGGGCATTCCTTCCCCCTCACTCCGGTGAAGAGTTTTTCATATATCCTTGCATATTGATGGCTGCAAATTTCCCGAGAAAGAATTGTTTCACGAGAAAGAAGTGTTCGTGTTTCTAGACCCTATAAGCGTCAAGAACACTGACTGAGGTTAAATGATGAAAGTTCCGGCATCACGTCATTGAGTGAGTAGTTTTCATCCTTGTGACATTATTAATAGAAATTTTGCTAGGATGTTAACAAACCAAACATGTGAAGGTGTAGTCTGATCGTCCGGGTGAGTGTAGTCCTGAGAAGGAATGTTGTCGGTGGTAGTGACTGACGTTTCGACAACCTGTTTCAGAGGACTGATGATGACTTCCGCACAGGTTGTCGAAACGTCAGTCACTACCACCGACAACAGTCCTTCTCAGGACTACACTCAACCGGACGATCAGACTACACCTTCACATGTTACCCCCGGGTTCAAACCATTTACTGCAAACCTAACACGATTCCTCTGACATGATTTGCACGTGACGGTATGTTAGAGCCGGACGACGTGACGGTATGTTAGAACGTTCAGTGATACGAATCGCGATGCACGGAATCAGGGAACAGACACAAACAAAGGATTATGGTGCGCTTCGGATAGGAAGCAGACCATCAAAATAAACAACAGACAAAGTAATTTCCTTAAAACGGCAGGATATCTTAGAAACAGGAAATTATTTTTTAAAAAAAGCGTTCTTTGTGTCACTCTTTGGGTTGAGGTTTCCAAATCATTGCAACGTTCTCAATAATTATATAATTTCATGTTCCACATTCATAATCAACTCTCTCTCATTATCAACAACTTCACTTTAAGACGATGACACTTAAATCGAGTTCAATATTGCCTCCTGCCTTTTTAATCGTTTTACGATGTGTAGAATTGTAATTGTAATCCGAGATTTAGGAAAGAAAATTTCTTGGTAAACAATCGAAGACGCAGCCAGTTGTTTGAAAACTAGATATTTATTTGACTACATTTCCTTATTATTTTGCCAATACAACCGGAAAACATTAGATATTAAATACATTTGCATATCGGTTCAGATTAAGGGCCTCATTATTATTAGTGTCACGTTTGCTTGTGTCTCTAAGCCGATGGCCTCTCAAGAACAAAAACCTTTTTTTCTTCAGTTTTTTTCTTTTTTTTTTTTCCTTTAAGCTAAAAAGTCAGTTAAGGACGATCCCAGTGGTGTCCGCTGTCTTAGGCAGTCGAGAGCAGCCGTTTCATTCATTCTTGCAAAACCCTTGTACATACTTTACGAAATAACTAATTAAATTAGTTCATGCAGAAATTAAAATAGCTTTTTCGGGTCGATAACATTTCGACCTACAAAACTCACTTCTACTTGGCTCATATCATGCAATTCTAAGGACTGAATAACTATTAGATAGCAATATACAAAACAGTTCAAATTCAACGAAGGGCTAACGCGCGAAACGTCAGCTTTGAAACTCTTTACGGTGGCCAATTTGCATAATCAACTCAGTTGATAAAGCCAAAATTACCAATTTCTAAGCAGTTTTCCCTCTCTACAGCAGCACGCAGAGAGCAAATCGCGGTAATAATGAGGAAAGTTAAATTTAATGAGCCAGAGTATTCAAACACTCCTTCAAACGCGAGAAGCTATCGTAAGACCTAACGGGGTCCTATTTATGATAAGTTAAAAAATATTATATACACAAATGTCATGAAGTAACAGCTATGTGACAAAAGTGATATCAAAAAACAACTAACATGAGTTGATTTCGAGGAAAGGGTTCCCGAGCTGTAGAAATAGGGAGTAATAAATCAGTAAATTGGCGATGGAGGTTTAAAACCAGGTGTCAGTTTTCTGCGAACCCCTTCTAATCTTGTAAAGTAAACGGATAATTTGTAGTTGTGAATCTTTTTAACATGAGAATTCCGGTGGTCAGATCGAGAGAAACACCGGGCGCAATATGGACAATGATAAGGTTTTTCTCCAGTGTGTTTACGAATATGGCGCTTTCTTTCGTCACTCCGTCTAAATGTCATTTTGCATGTTTTCCACGGGCACGTAAAAGGTCGCTCTCCAGTGTGAATTCTCATGTGGTCTGTTAGAACAGATCGTTTGGGAAAGGATTTAGAGCAACCTGGGATATCGCACTTAAAAACCTTCTTGGAACAGAGGACACCCTTTGGAACAAGGCTATCTTTAGATTTGCAAATAAAGATTTCATTGTTTGGGGATTTCGCAGAACTTAACCCAGATAATCTTTGACATTCAGGGGGCTGACTTCTCCTGTTGATTCCCGCTTGCCCATAGGTAGGATTTTGGTTGGGAACAGACAGGTTTTCTTGATGAACCAGACCATCTCTGCGGGACCAGTTGGGGATAACCGTTGGACACTGTGCTGTTTGGCTCTGGCTTGCTTGAGAGGAGATCTGTCGAAGGTGGGGCTCCCTCAGTGAAAAATAACCGCTTTGATTTGAAGCATTCGCCGTGGCACTGTTTACACAGGTCTTCCAACGTTTTAGCGGTATCGTTTCGTCAGAGCTCCTAACTTTTTCATCACTTGTTAAAGGATGTTTTTCGTGCGTGCATGCTCTATTTACTCTTCTGCTTTTCGAAGCATGACACTCATTTGATGATCTCTTGGACATGGGTGTCGTCTGGGTATTGGCATTCCAATGAGATGCAAACTGGGGTGTTCTTGATTCATTGTAACTATTGATTTCAGCTGGGTCCACTTTTGAATTCGATAGCCCATCAAAGTTATCTGTATTTGTATGTTGAGCATCAAGATGGGTGGCACGTTTAGATGAAACCATTCCGTTCAGTTGAACGAAATATTTTGGCTGCGGATTTTTTAGCAACACAGCAGTGGTTCGAGAAGTGTCTTTAATACACGCTTGGCTGGGCAACTCCTTATTTGTTCCCACAAAGAGGCTATTGTCGGCAATTTCATCGGTATGTTCAAAGAAAAAGCGACCGTTTGTTCTAGATACTGGGAGGCACAATTTTGCGGTTCCTTCTTCCACCACTTGTTGAGCAAGAAAGTGAGTATTCCCTTGATTTCTCTTAAGAAACACGGTGCCGTTGTCACAAAATCCTTCATCCGATTTGTGAACGATTCCTGAGGAATATGTGCGACGGATGTCTCCAATGCAAACCTTGCTAGGCATCTCTTCAATTGTCTCCAACGAGGGGCTTTTAATTGTAACTTCATTGAACCCACAAATATGTTCAGAAATAAAATGACCGTCTTTTCTCGAAGAGTAGGCCCTGCCCTCTGGGCTACAGAATTTTGAGGTTTTTCTTCCAGCCATCTGTTGAGCAGGGAAGTCGTTTATTTCTTGACTTCCTTTGAAAGACTTGAGGACACAGTTGTTGATCCACGCCTCATTAGGTACCTTCTGGAATGTCCTCATTGAGTGGCCATTGTCGGTTTCTTCATTAAGCCCACAAATGTGTTCATGAATAAATTGGCCGTCTGTTCTAGAGAAGTAAGCTCTGCTTTCTGGCTTAATCAATTTTACGGCTCCTTTACCCACCATTTGTTGCGGAGTGAAATTCTCATTAGCGCAGCGTCTTTCAAAAACCTTGGTGTTTTTGTCAGTAAAGTTGTTGGCGACATAGGGTGCTTCATGGTACGTGTCATCATCTTGGATTTCTCCTCTACAAAGTGTACAGTTTTTTTGTTTTTCTACTGCGTTCGGACGATCTATATTCGTGTCTTCCATCGACGTTTTTGCTCTTTGATGAAAGGAGCTTGAGCCTGCTACCGCTTGTTCCAGGGGAGGGTGTAGGAACGGATGGACGGGCGTTCCAAAATTTACCGCTTGGGTAGATCTATCCCCATCTTCCCTTAGGAAAAGGGTATTTTGTTTGGGCATGTTTGGTATGCTTGAGATATCACAGAATCCTTGCATGGAGTCTTCTTGGAAGGAGTAATATACTCTCTCCAATGCGATGCCTTTTCCAGCTTCGGCTTGGTTGTCCATTTTGTCGTTTTTTGAGGCTCTTTCCTTGCCGGAGAGCACATCACTGACGAAACTCTCGCGCGAGCGCATTTCTCTTTCCATGTTAACCACAGTACGAAGAAAATTTTCCAGTCCTGCTTCGCTGTTATTTTGCAGACGTGCCATTTTTGTAAGGGGGGAGAGGGGGTTAGCTCTCAGGCTAGCTTCTCTAACACTGATAATCAGTCTGCCAGGGGATGTTCTTCTAACACTGGTTTCCGTATCGTCTTGCAAGGCTTTCTTTCCCATCAAGGTTACTGTGCAACTGATCCCACCTACGCAGTTCGCCCAACTGATATACTTGAGTGCTCTTCAGCTAAACTGATGCTTTCCAGTAGAAACATACTAATTTAAATAATTCGGGAGAGTGATTATCTCCGCTTCACTGCTCACTGCACTGAGAGCAGAAACATCCCACGTTGGAGAGGTGGATAATTTAGGTGGAATGGAATAATACTTCCTGCATTCGTTGTATTTTCTAATCATTTCAATTAATTTCTAATCATTTCAATTGCAAAAAACGATTGTAGGCATCTGAAAGCGCGGTGCGCTTACGAATCAAATGTAAACTCCAACTCTTCCCCCCTCCCCACAGACTTGATGTTGTGCTCATGGTTACAGAATCAGCCTTAGTCAGTACAAGTAGTCTTCAGCATTGGGGACCTACAGTTTCGTTCAGGTTTCGAATTATTGAAGAAACGCTCAGTTGGCGAGTAACAATAAGACGCCATGCGCTGTCTCTTAACCTGTCTATGTTTACATTTGGAAATAAATATATGACCACAAAAAAAAAAACACCTGGAGACGGTCAGGAAAAGCAAAATAACAACTCGGCGGATGTTGTTTCAAAAATTGGACCGATTTGGTTAACTTATCCTAGAAAGGCATTGATCGGTATCAGGGAAAAATCAGCCTAACGATAATGGAAATGAATGATATAGCCATCAAATAAGAATTGAACTATAGTTTGCCGTCGATATAGAGGCCTGTCGGTTGCCATGGTAGGAACCAGTCATGTCGAACAATGGCGTTCATTGAAATAATTTGCATGCCTGGGCAAAGCCCGCCCGATGGCCTGCAGAAGTTTCTGGCCTATCTTATAGCGCCTCCTTAAGCGAGACTGCAAAAAATTAGAATACTATCATCACCGTCTCATTGGAAATAGTTCCAAATTTAGTCCACTGAATTTGTTGTTCTCTCGTTTACAGAAAAGTGCGTGATAAACTCGCGTCCTGCGAAAAAATGCGGAGAGCAGTTAAGAAGTCCTAATGACTAATTAATGAGCTGGTATCATCTCAGGAGATGAACATTATTAGCGTACTACTGAGATGTATTTCATACTCAACTGGTAGGGACAGAAACCTTCTTTCAGCAATGTCTTTGGCGGATCATTCCCTCTCAGCCTGTTCAGATATAGATTTGCTCCTCATGCGGAAGAGACAACAAGTGTAGTGTTTCATTTACGCATTATTCGAGGAAATTTACAGTGTGAGTGTTTTTTCATGGCTATCTGTTAAATCCTCGTCAACACAGACGAATGTTTTCCGATTCTGTAGTTCACATTTTAAAAACAGTAAAGAAAGGAAAGAAGTCATTCACTAACTCCTTTGTTTAGGTTCAGTGGGCATACAACGTGTGGAATGTTATCTACGTGCTCAAGCGTAAAGTCTGCTACTGTCGATACGGCACGTGAAGGAGACCTTTGGTGGAATTGAACGGCGAAACTTTCTTCAGCAGCGTTGGAATATTTATTTTTTTACTATAGCGTGAACTCCCTCAACCTGACAGAACATGAGTGACTTATTCGTGCTTCTCGCTTGTTCCATGAGCCAAAAATACTCTGAAGGTAAACAGACCTTTGAGTTGCAATGACCATAATCGACCTCTGTCCATGATCCGATTGTTCATCAAGGCAATTGTGACTATAATTTGAAAATACATCAAGTTTTGACAGGTAATTTCTGCTAATCAAACTACTTAGTTGCGGTGATTGCTGTTTTTCCACTTGATCTTACCCAGTTACATTGGCATCCCTCCAACCCCTTCCAAAAGTCTTTCTGAGGTTTTCTCGAAAGTCTTTTAAACAAAGATAAAACGGACGTTTTTTGCTCCAAGGATGCTTCACGTTTGTTGCAAACATGTGGTTTTCAAACGATATCTTCCTTAATTCATCGGATGCTGGTAAGCTTTTGGGTGCAAACCGAGAAAAGTTACCACAGGCGACCTGGCCGCGATAATGTGTCAATTGGGTGATTCGGCCCCCTTTCGTAAAATAACGTTCAAATAGTCACTGTTTAGATATCCTGGAATAAACCGCTGCTTACTACGTTCACCATTGTTATCCCCTGCAGCTTTCTTTGTTCTTTGAAGAAGTAGTGGGGTTGTTTTTTGTCCAACGTACAAAGAAAAAAACTCTAACTTGGTGTAAATATCCTGCTTCAAAAGAGATCGTTTTTCGCTCGCGAGTTTTTAGAGGACAGGTTATCTTCTTGAATGGCATTAAATTCATATATGGTTAGAGTCATCATTGAATCAAGGAAATTTTCATGTATTTTATTATTACATAATCACATGAATTTTCTCGTGCAATTTGGAATAAATAAGCCTTGTAAATGTTTTCAAAGACCACAAATAGCACTCGCCTTACGGGCTCATGCAATTTTGTTAGTCTTTGCATTCGAAATCGTGTGATTACCCATACATAGTATACTGCCTTAGGCTACACTTGACTTTGAAGCAGACCTTTCTAAGCAATTTGAACAAAACTGGCAGGGCTTTATACAAGACTATTTAATTAGACTAAAATTATCACGTTTTTATTCTATACACTATCAAAAAGAAAATCAAATATTAATATAAAATAAAACCGAAGAGACTATGACAACTTCCATTACATTTTACGAACAAAACTAGTTACGAAATAAGAAACGCAGTTCAGAAGTCCGTGTGATGGCTGCATGTATACCTTGAGGAATGAATATTTTTCTTCTATTGTATCACGTAGGCAATTGCAAAGAACGGAAATCCTGTTGATAAATTTCTGCTTTTCATTCAACAAAAACAGATGAAGGGCACTCTAGAGGCATTTCCGCGGCGTTCAGTAATTTTTTAGGCATTTCTTTCAAGAAAACACTTCTTCAACCAGAGACAACATTAACAGTCAATCATTTATAAAAATCATATAAAACGGGAACTTGTCCAAAGTTCCCAGGTTTCCCTTTCTAAATTCAGTTCAATTTTCAAGGATGTGTTGCCAAATCCATAATCCTCGAGTGATGCCGATTTGTTATTTGTTGAGGCTTCTTTCCGCGGAAGGGTTATAATTGGTAATTTTACCCCGTTCCATGGCGTTTAACCGCTGACCCCCTAAGACCGATACAATAAGCACCTAGTTTCTCCTTACAAGGTCACATCTAAACCAAGCAATAGGTCACAAGAGTGAAGGAAATGATCACAAGAAGCTCTAAATTGTTAAACAAATTCTCCTTGTCAAAACATTAGGAAATATAGAGAGAACAGTATGGAGAATATGCATACTGATGTTGAGGTATAATAGGTCAACTCACTGGCGGCGGAGCAGGAAGGACTCTAGCCCTCCAAAACAAACATTTGGGGGTACGGCAGCCCCTTCCCCAGAAATTATAACTAGAATGGGAGGATTATACTCTCACTGCCCTTGACTCGTCTCAAACCTTCCCGCGGGTGGAGAAACACGCGTCTTGCAGCGCTAATAATGAGAGCCTGTGGCTAATCTCCACACAAAATGCTCACGATCACGAAATCCAAAGATTCTACCTATCAAGGGCTTTGCATATGGAAACAGTAAAGTTCTTAGAAGAACTGCAGAAAAATATGTGGGCTTAGCGATGTTAGGTTATTAATAATCGAGTCCATGTTGCTGGAACACTTTTCTGAGAGCATGTGAAGCTTCCTGCTGTATTTTTTAGAATGTCCTCCTGAGAGTCCGCGTCATCAAAAGACACTGAAAAATAACTCATCTGATGGCTTTCAAAAAACTGATGAAAATGCCATCGATGGCTCATAGCCTCGTCCTTTGAACTGGAAATATCTAGCACGTCGTTAAAATTTCGTCTTTCACTTCCATGAGGTCTTTGTCATTTTTATATACCTTCCTCGCCCCGTCCCCCTCTCCCCTGGAGACACACACATGCACACAAAATCATCAGAGTGGCAACAAGTTCATATTCAAAATTTCAAAATTTCTCTTCTGAGATAGAGCGTTACACCGTAATTCTAATTAATTTACTAGCGTAATGACCTCCCGGTAGCATGCAGGGAAAAAATGATAAAATTTGGTAAAAACCGCAAGCCAAAGACAAGAGCTCAGCAAGCTTTTTGCTGTTGTTTGTAGCGTTCTCCCAACATCCTTAGAGGGTTATTCATCTACGGGTAAACCACATGCACAACGATAGAAAGGACGGACTATTGTTTTTATAAAATAGCTTTGGGTTTACTGGTTCCATTAAAGACAGGATTTTAACCATCAAACTGCGTGTGGAATCTTATTTTTTTTTTTTATTGAAAAAAAAAATAGGAGAGAGAGGGAGAGAGAGGAAAAGCTTCAATTTTCCTCTATCCAGCTTAAATTAGATAAATTACACCATAAACTGAAAGGATCGCTTATATTTGACCTGAGTCAATGATTAGCTGACCATTTGGGCCTCAGACATGCATTGCGACCAGACGAATCACAGATGTAACAATATGAAAAACGAAATAAGTCGTAGACTGATGAGTTTGCACGAAGCCTTGCCTATTAGAGACAGTTTAGCTGCTTCAACGACTTAAACTACCAAACAACAGATGTGGAAACGGAGAAACCCTAATCGCTTCCAGAAGTGCTTTGTTTTCCGTAAATGGACTTAACCACAAATAGATTGAGTTTTAATTAGCCCATCCTTTTAATAAAACATCATTTTTATCCATACCAATTTGCAATTTGATAAGAGAAATCGT
This sequence comes from Stylophora pistillata, assembly GCF_964205215.1. NCBI lineage: Eukaryota > Metazoa > Cnidaria > Anthozoa > Scleractinia > Pocilloporidae > Stylophora > Stylophora pistillata. The sequence goes on from NC_142524.1 coordinate 27,623,218, forward strand.
CATTGCAATTTTGTACTAACAAAGCTCTCGGAAAGCCACCGGTCCGATTTGTTTATAACACCTGTGGACCATGATCACTTTCATTCACTCCGTTCTTTATTGTGACCAGCTACCAGTAACGAACCATGATTATTTTATGTGTTATATATTTTGTCTAAGTCAGTGGTCGCGACCGACTTTCTAGTACTACCACAGACAATACAATGATGGAGCTTAAGCGTGTTTTAGTTTTCCTTCTCTTAGCTGCTTTCCTTGTTACATGCTATGCAAGGCCGTCGAACGAGGTGAGTAAGTTAAATGGTGAAGTTTCGACGACTACAGTTGAATCCTAGGAGCTTAATTCAAATTTTATCTCAGGCGTGTAGCTTTTTCGGTCACATTGCATACGAAATGATTTTCTCGTCTGGGAAATGTTTGTAAAATAGAAGTCGACCTAAAAAATTGGCCAATTATCACAACACCAGCCATAATCGATCGAGGTTTGAAGCTTTTGTATGATTACAGACAAAATCATCATGGCCTGACACATTTGTCTGTAGGAAGAGTTAAACACCAGAGTTCAGAGTCAGGAGTACACGTGGGCTTGAGTAGAAGAGGAATAGATATTTCTTTTTTAAGCAAAAGGAATTGCCTGTGAAAGACTCTCCAAAAACGGCTCTCATCTTTTTCTGAGAAAGTGTCTCTTTTGTTTTGCTAAAGCATTTCTCAATCCTTCCTCCAATTAGAACCTTGCAAAATTTTCGCTCTTTCTTAGTTATTCATTTTCTCAGATCACAAAAGGCAAAGTTTTCTTGCCTGAGCTTTTTCCTTGAGCGTCGAGAACAGAACTTTGTCAAGAACATATGGAGCAACTACTCTAAACGTGATCGGCGCTTCTCCACAGATCGATACAGCGAGGTGTGCCGTTGACAACGACGTTTCAGGTTTTGGACGTTCGAGAATTCGGTGCTAAAATTAATTCTAAGGATTGGGACCCGATGGAAAATAAAGAGCCTTAGCTGGAGTTAACGTGTGTCCAAGTTTTAGAGAATTAGCTTTATTTTCAAATAGCAGAGTATCTCCTTGTGGGTCCCTCTATGATGATTTTAGTTAATTCTCATTAATCTTTTAACGCGTTTGCTGTTAAAGCAATCCTCTTTGTTAAAGCATCTCATTGAATCTTGATGGCCTAAAGAAGCTGCTTAAATGAACATTTTTGGCCATGAAATAGTTCTTCAAAAGAAACACAGAGCAGTTTTCCACTTCTGGGAGCGAAGGAGAAGGTTCACTTAACCTTTACAAAAAAAGCAAAATGATTTATCTTTTTCATTTCTCTGAAATAACGAATTAGGCTCCACATGCTTTCACTCGAAATGCACAATATGAAGTTTTTTTAGTACTATTTACTTTCTTGTTGTAGGAATTGCTTTCGTTCTCTTCTAAATTTTATGATTTCGGCCGCCATTTTTTAAGAAAGGTCTATTGAAGCAAGCAAGAGAACAAGTCTTCTTGATACCCGTTGATTTTGCCTGGAACTGCGTGCGGTTTAAGCATGACAACAATAAGTATAAATTCCGCCGATGACTTTCATGTTTTCCCTTTAGTTTAAGGCGTAGAAAACATGCGATCTAAGTGGTGACTAAAAAGCGAGCATCAGAGTCATGACTTCTTCAAGTTTCATTGCAAGGTTTTAATTTTTTTCTTTTTTTTTTTTACCATGATCAACCAACGCAAACATGTTTAAAACTTAGAGAGCTACTTGAATACAAGCCTGCATCAAGCTCTCTCAGTTAGTGGAGATTAGATGAACAAACTTGGGAGAGAGCGAGAGAAAGTTGGTCAGATTTTTGAAGTTATCCCCCTCTCGCCCCCCTCTCGCCCCCCTCTCGCCCCCTCCCTTTGTCCCCGCTTTTCCGCTCGTCCCCTCAGTCTAAATCAAGCTGCTGGAGCATTTAGTTGAAACAAAAATATTTGCCAACTTAAAGGAATACCACTCCTTTCAACTTTACACTGGACCTATTTTACACTGATTTCTTTTTTGATATTTCCAAGGATGATCGTGAAGTTGAAGAAGACTTTGATGACAGTTACATCGCTGAAGAAGGTAACAACTCTCTTTTTTAAACTCGTATCTTTAATGACACACAAGCTCCCACCGGTTCAGTGCGAAGTATATATTTGTGCCCAGGCTTCTGGCGCGTTTTGCTGGAACAAATCACTTGAGGTCAGTAAGCCACCGTTGACGATCAAAGCTGAAAATAAAAACAGTATTAGGGACCAGTGATAATTTATTGCCAGAATAGCCGTTGGTATAATTTTAACATATTTAGTAACAAGAAATGCAAACAGGGTGGAGAAGAGGCCAGCGAAAGAGATAACAAGAAAGTACAAGAGTTGTTTACCTTTTTTTAACTTTCAGAAGCTAAACCAGAGGAAGGAGCAGAGGAGAGCGGAAGTGCAGAGGAAACCACCCCGGCTCCTCCTGCTGAAGGAGCTACCACGCCACCTGCGGGAGGAGTTGCTCCTCCTCCCCCAGCTGCAGGGCCCCCACCTCCACCAAATCCTCTTGTTGACGGAGTTGTGAGTATTTTCGTTCATCATTTCGTAGGTTTGTTTCATAGACTCTGAGCAGCCTTTCTTTGGTGTTGCTGCACAAGGGTTCCTTAGAAATTTTGAGGCGGCGAGAAATTAGAAATCTGGGACAAAAAATCAAAAAATTCTTTGATTTCTCCTGTTCCTGGGGTCCTAAAAACAAAGAGGAGTCATGTATGCCTCGCACAATAAACAACTTTTACAGCAAGTCCCATGGGAGACCTATTTGACCTCGACCTGCAATGATAATTATTATTCTGATCCAAGCACTGCGGATTATTTCCTTTGGCTCGAAAGGAGTATATCTTGTCACTTTCCGACTGAGTATCGCAAAACCAAAACCAAAGTCATTACAGCGGCCAATGAGAAGAAAGTAAAATACCCTGAAGGGCCAATGAGAAGTCCCTCTAAACCACGGAAAAACGCGGTCGACCTAGTCGCGTGTGATTGGTTGAGAGAGTTACGCGGGTTTTCTAAACCAATCACTGAGCAAGGGGAAAAAAAACCAATGCGGTCCCACGGCAGATTTCTTTCAGTGCTCAATTCTGAATTGCCCCAAAGAAAAGAAT